>NC_061111.1:34871349-34913159 GCF_002878395.1 Capsicum annuum | reverse complement strand
TTGAAGAATCAAACTACTCTACCTTCTCGCCCTTCCATTAAGGAATCACCGGTATTAGAGTTGAAGACCCTCCCATATCACTTGCAATATGTATTTTTGGGGGACAACAAAACTTTTCCAGTTATTATTGCAGTTGATCAGAGGCATTCAGAGGTAGAAGCCTTGTTGTTAGTATTGCATAATTTCA
Source organism: Capsicum annuum (assembly GCF_002878395.1). Taxonomy (NCBI): domain Eukaryota; kingdom Viridiplantae; phylum Streptophyta; class Magnoliopsida; order Solanales; family Solanaceae; genus Capsicum; species Capsicum annuum. Next base: position 34,912,972 of record NC_061111.1, on the reverse strand, counting down.
AAAGGGCCATAACAGATATTATTGCTATCCTACCTGGTTTATACACTCACAAAATTCATTTTGAGATGAATTATGTTCCATCTATTGAACATCAGCTTTGACTTAATTCTCCTATGGAGGAGGTGATTCAGAAGGAAATCATTAAGTGGTTAGATGCTGGTGTAGTATTTCCCATTGCTGAGAGCAAGTGGATTAGTCGGGTTCAATATGTACCTAAGAAGGGAGAAATAACTATTGTACCAAATGATAAGAATAAGCTAGGACCTATGAGGCTAGTCACCGGATGGAAAGTGCGCATGGATTATAGAAAGTTGAATTCATGGACTCAAAAAGACCATTTTCCTATGCTATTCTAGGATCAAATACTGGACAGGTTAGTAGGGGGAGGATGGTATTGTTATCTTGACGAATACTCAGGTTATAATCAAAATATTATTGCCCCTGAGGACCAAGATAAGACTACTTTATATGTCCTTATAGGACCTTTTCATTCAAACGAATACCATTTGCCAGCCACATTTTAGAGATGTATGATGTCCATTTTCTCTGATATGGTTGAACACACTATTAAAGTTTTTATGGATGATTTTTCAGTTGTTGGTGTCTCTTTTGATGACTATCTCATTCACTTGACAAAGGCTCTACAAAGGTGTGAAGAATGCAACTTGGTGCTTAATTGGAAAAAGTTCCATTTTATGGTCAAAGAAGGAATTGTGCTTGGGCACAAGATTTCAAAGAGAGGCAAAGAGGTTGATTGAGAGAAAGTGGAGTAGATTGAAAGATTACCTTATCCAATTTCTGTAAAAGTAATTCGGAGTATTCTAGGGCATGCAGGTTTTTATAGGCGATTTATCAAGGAATTCTCGAAGATATCTAATCCACTTTTCAAGCTCCTCAAGAATGAGGTAAAGTTTGATTTTGATGATGCATGTAAGAAGGCTTTTGAAAGCCTAAAATAAAAGTTGGTGACTGCTCCAATCATTGTGTCTTTGGATTGGTCTTTACCTTTCAAAATTATGTGTGATGCTAGCAGATTGGCCTTAGAGGCTGTACTAGGCTAAAGAAAATAAAAAAATCCTTCATCCCATCTACTATGCTACTAAGGCATTAAACCCTACTCAAAAGAACTATACCGTGATTGAGCAAGAGTTATTGGCAGTGGTTTTTGACTTTGAGAAGTTTAGATCTTACTTTATTGGTACAAAGATGATTATGCACACCGATCATGCACCATTGTGGTACTTACTGGCTAAAAAGGATGTAAAGTTAAGGCTTATTAGGTGGGTGTTGCTGTTATAAGAATTTGATTTTAAGGTAAAAGGCAGAAAAGACATATAGAATCAAGTTGCAGATCATTTATCTAGACTAGAAGAGGAAGCTATGCAGATGATTGGTAAGAGATTGGAATTGATGATAGTTTTGCAGATGAGCAAATACTGGCAGCTTCCAAAGATTTAATTCCATGTTTTGCAGATTATGCAAATTACCTAGCTAGTGATCTAGTCTTTGAAGACCTTTCATATCAAGAAAGGAAGAAGTTCATGCATGAGGTAAGAATTTTTTTTTGGGATGAACCTTATTTATTTAAGATTTGTGTAGATGGAATCATTCGCAGATGCATACCTAAAGTGGATATGATGAGCATACATAAAGCTTATCACTCATCTCCAGTTAGGGTTAATTATGGAGGGCCCCGCATGGCTCATAAATCCTGCAATGTGGTTACTATTGTCCAACCATATACAAAGATACTCATGACTATGCTTCTGCGTGTGATCAATACCAGCGGCAAGGTACTATTTCTAGAAGACATGAATTACCTATGACCCCTATTTTAGAATTGGAAGTGTCTGATATATGGGGCGTATATTTCATGGGACCTTTTATGAGTTCATGTGGCATGAAGTATATCCTTGTGGCTGTAGATTATGTTTCAAAATGGGTGGACGCAATTTTGCTTCCTAACAATGAAGCAAGGAGTGTCACTACATTTGTGAGAAAGAACATCCTTCCTTAATTCGGTATGCCACGTGCTATTATTAGTGATGGAGGGTCACATTTCAGGAATCATCTATTCAAGAGGCTGCTTGAAAATATGGAGTGAATCACAAGGTGGTAACACCTTATCATCCGCAATCTAGTGGACAAGTTGAAGTGTCCAAAAGAGAAATTAGGTGCATATTGGCGAAGACTATGAATGATAATAGGATTTATTGGGAAAAAAATTTGGTGATGCATTATGGGTTTACCGTACAACCTATAAACCCCCCATAGGTGCTTCACCCTATCACAATTTAAAAAGTCTATCCTGATGGTTCTTTGGAAATAAAGAAGGAGGGGAAACACCTATTCAAGGTGAATGGTCATTGAGAAAAACACTATATAGGAACTATAGAAGAGGTGAAGGAGCTAGCTGATATTAACCTTGATAAAGTCTGAATAATCAAGGCAATTGCATTGTGCCGCGATGTTAAATCAAGCGCTGCATGGGAGGAAACCCATGAGGCTAGTTGGTGAAGTCTAAGTCTCCAACTTAGTCATGTTGTACCACGACTTTATATCAAGCACTGAGTGGGAGACAACCTATGTTTGTGTATTTATTTCAATTATAGGGTAATATGCTTGTTCAATGTGCAGAGCTAAAAGAATGCAAATAAAATCAAAAAAAGTTGAACGAGTATCCTACAAAATCTTTATGAGTCGTATCTATATGGTACAACTCGCGAGTAGGAGTCGTAATGACCTGGGACATCAATCAGAATTAGAAATTAAGTTTTAGAATGAATACAACTCATGGTACGAGTCGTTACTTATGGTTACAGATTGTGACCAAGATTCGTACCCACTCAAGAACCCAGGTAAGTTTCCAGGCAATACGAGTCTAAGAAATGACCCATAAGCCTGGGTACGAGTCGTATAGACAACTCGTACCCCTTCTTACTAGGTCACTTTTCAGGTTGACCTGGCCTAAAATTCTATTAAAACAAAAGAAGATGGCACCCGATAGGATGCCCAATTGCACTTCTTGAACCCTTCTTATTTCTTAAACAAATTTTTAGCTTCAATCTACAAAATTGGAGTATTTTTAACTTGATTCAACTACCATCAACTTCAAATTTTTCAAATTTTGCGCAATCTAACTCAAAATTGAGAGAAAACATCTAGTACTTAACTTGAAAAACTTCAAATAGTACAAGTAAGTTTTTAAACTACTTTTTGTTCTGATTTGTTTGGATTGCATAGAATGTATGCTATTACTTATTTGTGGCACCCCAACTTCAAATTTATTATTGAATATAGAGAATAGAGAAGAACTAGGGTTTAGAAATAGATTTTTGATGTGTTTGTGTGCTTAAATTGCTGGAAATAGATGAATATAATAGTGGGTACATTGGTAATTTCATCAGAGTCAAACTTTGAAGTTGAACTTCTTTGTTGTAGTTGATATGAGACTTCTTACGACTCGTACCCATCGGTATAAGAGTCGTAATAAGACTCGTGCCCACTGACAACATGGAAATCTAACAAGTACAAAGTTTTGGACTGGCTATGACTCATCCATACGAGTCGTATCCTAACCTTACAACTCATACACTAGAAGCCATACCCACATGTGAACAATTAAAATCGAATAAAAGTTTCTGATCAGGTCACGAATGTTGGTCATGAGTCGTAACCAATCTTTATGACTGGTAATGAGGAGTTTTAAGATGACCAGAGAACAATGATCATATGTTGTCAATAATACGACTTAAATATACGAGTCGTACCCAGAGGTTATGACCAGTACCCATCACTCGTACCCAACTGAGACAAAGCACATTGAACTTTTGTTTTAAATTTTTATTTTCTTTTCTTTGTGTAGTTACTGATAATAGTGTATTTATAGGTATGATGCCTCCAAAGAATGCCTCATCCCCTAAACCAATTGCTAAGAAAGTCGCCAAACAAAAGTTGGTCAAGAGTAAGGAAACCAGCTTATCCAAAAACTGGACGAAAAGCAATAGAGAAGAATATGATGAAACCACATCAACCAAAGCTATTCAGAAAGCAAAGGTAGCTGCTAAGGAAAAGGGTAGAAGTTCATTCCCTAAGAATCTAAAACACCACCACCAAAGGGACCAAGGGGAAAGAGTGCGACAGTGTCTCCTCCACACACACCACAGCTTATGGATGAAGATGATGAAGATGAAGCTGAATCAAGTTTAGCAGAAAAAAGTACAGATGAATCTTAGGGGCCTGAGATAGATGTTATCCCTATACATAGATAGGACCTGCCACTCTCTTTCACCACTTCAATGGTTTCCATCATTGAATAATGGGGGTACCCCGACACACAGGAGATGTTTAACTCAGGGCTGTCACGTATTCGGGGTGTAAAGATAAGCAGAGTGTTGTACCCCAAAAGAAGAATTACCACTTTGTAGAGCGCTTCAAAAACTATGGTTTTGACTGGATGATAAGAGCACTAGGTAGATATAATGAGGTGCTTGTTTGTGAGTTCTATGTCGTATACAAATGAGACATTCAGCAGCAATATTCATAGGTTATGTTATGGAAGGGGGTTGACCCTATTACCTCCCTTATGATACAAGGTGTGTGTGTTGATATTTATCCCCAGACTATTGAGAGATTCCTATCTAGGACAAAATATCAGGCCCCGAATAATACAGAAGAGATGGATTACAAAATAGTGGAGATGTGGAAGATCACAAATAGAACATTAGGAACTAATGATAAAATGGTGATTTTTAGGTGGATGGTAGAGCCGATAGCTTTGAATGGTATACATGTGACCTAGGTTGTAGATGGTTTTAAAGGTTCACAGCAAATCAAGAAGGGTACCCTCAACTTTGAGGATAAAGCTTGGTGGACACTAGCCCGATACAGGCTATATCTAACTACTTGAGATGATGTCTTAAGTCCGGTCTGGGAAACTAAGATAGCTGGGTTTACCATAGTCTATGCGTTTGATGTGGGTAAGTTCTTGGCTAAAGAGATGAGAGATAGGGTTGTTGGGGGTTAGAAGGTACTATTGGCCTACCCCTATTTGATTACTTAGATCTTCTTGGCAGTAATAGTATTGGAGATACTTGGAGTTGATGAGTTGATTGAGGCCCAGAGGACTTTTGACATCAAGATTATTGGAGATACGGCCAACCCATTGGCTGGACCTGTGAGGCAAGCTGTAGATGTGATGGCAGTAGTGTTCCCACAAGTTGATCAGATAGATGCCTCCACCATAGCTGAGACTACCGAGGCAGGTGAACAGACTGCGACTGCACCCTCAGATGCAACAAGTACTTCTATGCCCCACCACCAGTCCAATCGATACCACCTAGGCCAAATGGTATACCCCTTGGTATGATGTTGATCTCCCAAGTTGTATGGACAAAATTTGTTACTAAATTAGCTATATGCACTGCAAAGGTAGGACATACAGAGGGCGGAGTAAAGAGTTGGAAGGATCAATAGTTTGAGGCTCAGGATAGGTAAGTCCAAGGGTTCCTAGATGCATTTGAGTTAAGGATTAATCAATAGTTAGATACTGGGAAAACGCCCAATGTTACTGATATTCGAGAAGAGATTATGGAGATTAAAAAGATGGTCACTGAGTTGTATGAGAGGCTGGTTGTTACAGAGCTAGTTATGGAGAATATGATCCCCACAGTCGAGATACCAAATATTTGGGCTAACCCAGTAGGTAGTCGAGTAGAGGAGACCAAAGAGGAGAAGAAGAGAAAGAGAAAGAAGGCACGAGATGCTAGGAAGGCAATGAAGAAGGCCAGACATAAAAGTAAGCAGGATAAAGAGGACCATTATACAAGGGTCTATGAGATGGGTCTAAGAGCTAGTAGATTGAGAGCTCCTATGAATGATGATTAGGGGGTTGCTGTGGTGCCCCCTACTATTATTGATCTAGTCCTAGATATTAGGACAACAGCTAACTAGAGTGGGACCCGACCTAAGGGCCTATGTTTTAATGTTGATGCTCCGGTGCCATGAGCACCTAAGTATGAATCTAAACCTTACTCTGTTTTATTTTTGTAACACTAGGGACAGTGTATCATTTTTAAGTTTGGGGTGGGGGTACACCAAAAAAGTTTAGGAGCAGTTTGAAAAATTTTCAAATGTAGCTAGGACTGAAACTCTATTATGACTGGTAGGTTGATGCTGGCAACTGAGATAGGGAGCAGATCAACACACCTATGGCAGTAGATTTTTTATTTATGATAATGACTTTGATGGATTTTGAAAGAATTTCAAGTTGTATTGAATTGTAAACTTAACATTTTGTTTTGATTTTTACTGTGTGATTAATGAAATATTGTTGATTTGTGTTAAGTTTTGAAATGTTATTATGAAAGTGGTGCCCTTCAAAAATTTTTATTTAATAAAATGCATAATTTACATAGTTGTGTGAGACTGTTGAGTATCTTATAATGACATTAGGATAGGGATAGTACACATTGGGACTAAATAGTTGCATAATTAGATAAATAGTACCTAGTAGTGTAGCCCTGTGCAAGTGTGTGTAAGGTTTTCACTGAGTTCCCAGTTGTGGTGGAATCTAGAACTTGCCTGGTTGCTTTTACCTAGGTCTAAGATGGTTAAGTAGGAAAGGATCATAGAACATTTTTGATGATTAGTCTACTTTTAGCCAAATTGACCTTCCATTCATGAATGATATCCCTTGATCCAAATATTTGAGCCTTTATAGACCAAATTTTCTTGTTACACTTATCACCTTTCGTTAACTTACAATGAACCTATTTTGGCCCTGGTCCTCCCGTAGACACTGTGCACCTCAACTTAGGCAAGTCGCCTAAGTTGAGGGTGGCTATTATAGGGGTGCGTAAGAGAAAAGCTAGAATGATGAAAAGTGTGTACAAGAAAAATAGTTGAAACATGGGCAGGTGTGATGTAAAGAAAAAGAAAGATGTACAAGGCACAGAAAAAGAAAAACAAGAATAAGAAAAATAAGTGCTAGAGAGCAATACCTAACCCAAGTAGAAGGGGTTTTAATAAAAAAGTCAGACAGAAGGGTGGAAATAAAAGAAGTCAAAAGTAGTGGACCTCGAGAAAAGTATAGTGTCCAGGAGGCTTAGTCACTTAGATACCCATACATATCATACCAGCCCCAAGACTACGTTACAAGCCAAATAAAGTTCAATAGTGATCCTACTATGACTGTCTGACAACTTAGGGAAAGAGCATAAGGGCCAGTTGAAACTTCTTTTTGAGTGTGAGAGTCGTTTGTAATATCCCTGAATAGAGTAGTCTATCCATGAAGAGCTAATGGGATTTCTTTGACTGTTAGTGAACATAGGTTATATTTCTAGGTTGCTAGATTATTTGATGAATGTAAAACATGTCTATGCACACAAGTGTCTATTGCTAATGTAACTCTATCATTGGATACCTTTGTGTTTCTAGATGTGCTAAATTGCTATACGTAAATTTGAGTTGAAAAGTTGAACAAGTTAAGAGGGGAAAAATAAGATTGAAATTTAATTTAAAATCACTGCCATGGGTTTGCTTGAGATCTTCCTGTTTAAGCATCGACTCTGTGCTAGAAAATAGTAATATGGTTTTATTTGCCTAAGGACATGCAAAAGTTTAAGTTGAGGGTGTTGATGTAGCATGCAAACAAGACACTTTTGAAGCATAAAACCGCAACTTTATGCATGAACTTAGGACATTTGGTTGGATATGATGCACTTTGGTGTGAATTGCTGGTGTAACAGGTTTATAATAGTTTTTAAATGAAAAGAGAAGAAAAAAACCTTAAAACCACCAACTCTAATTAATATACGAGTCAGTATTTTAGTCGTAACCAATCTATATGACTCATTTACTAAATCATAAAAGTAAAAGAATCAAAAGTCAAATTGATTAGCCAAGTATGAGGAAGATACGACTTAAGTAACCAAATCAAAATCCACGATATGAGTATAACTTGTAATAGAACTTGATCTACTATATAGGAGTTAGTTTCATAGCTATAAGAATTAGAAGTCTAAGTATAACTCGTACAGGGATGTCATATACAAACCAGAGTTCAAGACTTGGAAAGAAGGAAGTCCCAGGTGAATAGGATGAAGGACATGAGTCATACACTCGGGTAGGATTCGTAAGCTGAAGTCGTATGCTGAACAGAGAATTGAATCCTTGGGAAGATCAGATATTAGAATAGATATAACAAGGTAGGGTACGACTCATAAGCTGAGGATACGAGTGAAGATCGAGTTGTACCGACTGCTGACTTAACTTTACCTTTCTCATTTTTAATAGGATTTTTATGTTTTTTTAGATACTATAAATACCCTAGGGTTTATCTTTTATTACGTTTTGCATTGTGACATTCTTTTACACGCTATTACTTATTACTATATTATTTCTTGAGATTTTAGGATTTTATTCAATAAAATATTTTCGAGTTTATTCATCTCATTTTTGTGTAATTTATTTTATGTGTTATTCATTAATAATCATGGTTTCTTGCACAAACATGAGCGGATAATCTCTTTAGCTAGGGTTGTGGGAACCCTGGTGGATTAGCAATATAGAGGAAGTGTGAGACTCAATTGTTCTACGGTTTCTGCATGTATCTTAATTCTTCATTATAATAATCAACCTCAAGTAGCTACAGACACTTGAGATTGCCTGTATTCGCATCCATTTGATAACCAAGAAGCTTGCAATTAGCAAAAGAAGATTAAGATAGGGATATGATAACCAAGTATAACTGGGGTTGTATCAAGGGGCAACAAAGTAACAAACTGATATGATAACTAAGTAAAAGGAGTGAAATTTATTTTCTAATCAGCAGAAAATACCTATCTTGTAGGCTTTGCATGCAGAATAATAGATTAATTGGGCTAAAAATAAGAAATTTACGAAGTTGAGAAGCCAGGGGGAACACAGACCTAGCGTTCATCTCATATTGATTTCAACTCAAAGAACTCAAGAATTAGTTACTATTTGTGATTGATAACAACCCCCACCCCCAATTACTTTTATGTACTATTGGTGGAATATATCAAGGATAGTGAATGTTCATGTTTTCCTGGTGGGGTCGACCCCAACCTTATTGGGTTATTATATTTGCAATTGAATGCATTATACTTCTAGTTGAGGTGTAGTTTTGGGTGACATCACCTATGTCAAAATATGGACCACATAGAGCACATCTAGATAACATGTGGGTAAGGTGAGTGTCAGAAGTCCAAAATCCTGAGAGCAGAGATGCAGGACTTTTTTCTCTACATATGTAGGTGTATATGTGCCCAGCCTCAGGCTGCATGTGGCACATGCGCCCAAGGCTAGGACGCATGTAGAGACCACATGTGGTTACCGACCTTTTTTTGTCTTTTTTTGTTCGGTCTTTGATTTTAGGATTTCCTCCTGTACTATAAATACCCCTTATGTGTTTTTTAATAGAAGTTACGCACTCTTGATACTCACAAACATATTTTGTTCTAAACTGATACCCATGCATGCATTGTATTGTCTTTACTTTAACAATTATCTTAGTGGTTGTAAACGTTAGGATCCCTCCTAAATTATTGCTACTTACTCTAAAAGAGAATTAATGACGAGGAAATGATAATTACAGCAATAATTTGAAGTTTAACTATCGATCCATACTTCTAGGTATTATCTTAGTAAGATAGTTAGCTGTCATCTAATAATGAGAGACTCAAAAAGTGATAGTTAACTGGTATCAATATAAGGGTTAGTAAGGCGATATCATGAGACTCAAAAGGTAAAGGGTGAAATCCATTTGCATGTCTAAAAGATTGTAGATGGTACATAACTTATCAGATTCTACATGGAAGATATTGGATTGGTTCAACAAAGCACGATAAGCTTATAGAGTTGAGAAGCTGGAGGGAACACAATCCTAGTGTTCACTTATGAATGATTACAACTAAAGTTGACATTATCTACTTGTTTGATATTTCTTTTCAAATCCCTCCATTTACTTTTCTACTTTTTACCCATTGATTACAACATCTGAGATCTACAAGTCCGTGTATTCCCTTGGTATTTGACACTAATATTTGTTGGGTTAATATATTTAACAGCGAGCGTAGAACCTTTAGGGTGAAGGTGTAGATTGGGAATTATCAAATTTTGGCACCATTGCTGGAGAATAAGGTGTTGAGTTGCAAATTAAATTTGTCATTTTTTGGGTCTTTTAATTTTTTTCTTAGTTGGGTATACACCAGTGTATGCCTATCACACGAAGTAGAGGCAATCCTTTACTCTTACTGAATCCAAATCCAGAGAGGATCCAACAAACAACTAGTATGATGATGGAGCCGCAGAGAGATATTTTTCATAAAATAGTTTATGATAATGTGCCTCCCCTTCCCTCTAAAAGAGTTTACAATATTAGTGATAGATAGACTAATGAGTTGTTAGCTCAAGCTAAAAATGAGAGAAGGGGAGGAAGTAATGCTCAACAAATAGCACGAGAGGCAGAGTTAGTCGTGCAGAGATAGAAAGTAGAGCACCAAGTAGTACTTAGGGGAAATCAGAATAAACTCAGAGGTGGTCGTACTCAAATAATCCTAGTATATCAATATATGCAACCATATCTGGATGTTGAAGAGGATCTACGGTGTATTGAGCCTGCAAAGACTGGATCTATTATTCCTTCTATCTTGCCCCATGATGACAAGTTTAATATCTTTAGTGCTATGATACAACTCTTATATTAGAAGGGTGTGTTTGTGGGGTTGCCTACAGATGACGCAAACATACATCTACCAAATTTTACTAGGATTTGCACTTCATATACCATTCTTGGGGTAGATCAGGAGGTGCTAAGATTGAGGTAGCTCCACTTTTTGCTTACTAGAGAAGCATCTTTATGGCTAGTCGAACTTCCAAGAGGATCTATCACTATATGGAATGGATTGTGTAGGAAATTCTTAAATAGGTTCTTTCCTCCATCTAGGGTGTTGTATCTTAAAGATGAAATTTATAATTTTAGGCAACTGCAGTATGAGGCATGGTTCAGGTTTAAGAAGGAGCTTAGCATGGTGCCCAACCATTGGATTTTAGAGAAAAGCTTATTGGAGACATTCTATAGAGCCCTGACCATTAATTCCAGAGAGCTATGGAAGACACTATCTTGGGAGGAGCCTTTAAGAGATTGAGATGGGAGATAACTTTTAATATTATGGATCATATCTAATTAAATAATCAAGGATGGAAAACTTAGGAGGTTGAGAGAGGTTTTGACACTTATACAATTGGAGTTTCCAGTGAGTAGAGACTGGTTAATGATGTGGTAGCTCAGGCAATTTCAGTATTAAGCACCTATATTGGTGAATTGGCTACACAATTTGCAGCAACAAGTTTTCAAAAGGTTGATGCAGTAGGGGAATATGATGCACCTCTAAAGTGCACCAGTGTGAGTTAGAAGAGGAGGTAGAGTATCTAGATTGAAAGATGGCGTGTTTTCAAGCCCAAGGGCAATGAAACCAAGGTCGAAACTATTATGATGATAAAGACGGAGACACTGATTAGAGATGGAGAGATGGTTACAAGGAGAAGGAAGAAAAATATATTCCACTTGAAAGATGAGATGCAGACTTAAGGATAGAGGAAATGTTCTCTAAGCTGATGTAAGGTAAAGAAAATTTGGAGAACAACCTTAAGGAGATTAAGTTTAATGACCCGATACTACCCCCTAGTCGTTATATAGTGCTTACGATCCTGAGAGACGACATGCTAACCCATGAGCTGATACCTGCTATGAGAACTAAATAATATAATCATAAATACAGAAGAATACTAACATGCCATAAGGTTTTAATAACTAAATTTAAAACTAAAATACGAGTCTATAGAAATAACTAACCAAATCTGATAAAATAGTGATACACTGGATAACTACTGTAATATCTGAATACTGAATAACTGACTCTATTGTCTTAAAAGCCTCTAAAACTAACTGACTGAATATGAGTTGATGGGACAGGACCCAACTAACTCCAACTAGCTACTAACTGAGACATGAAATAAAGTAAGCCTATTCTCAAAGTATGAGGACTCACCACTGCTACTGCTGAAGATCTAATAAGTCTAATCGCGAGCCATGAACTGAGATCAGAACCTATGATATAATACATCATAACGCAAAGTAAAAGGTAGCGATCAGTACTTTGAATATACTGGTATTCTAAATAAGGTAGGATGATATGCATGGTTTCATGAAAGGAACTAATAATTAACTGGATATGTATGTAGAGCATGGAGTACTGAATAAAGATCATAGAATTTGTAGGTACTAGAAATGCATGAAAATCTATAAATACCGAGGATGCATGACCAAGCATATAACATAAACTGAGTAAAATCTGTAAATTGAAATACTGAGATAATTGTAATTTGTATGCTTTGGTCAAAAAACACTAAGACTGAATAACTGAGTTAAGACTGTAACTAAGACTATATTTGAGACTATGGGAGGTATTATCTAACCAACATTCCCCAATTTGAGCTAATCGGGGTCCACCCTGTAACCCAGTTGGAAGGGTGTTAATATCATTCCACGAGCACTAATGATGGTTGTGTAGATCCACTAAAATGATATAATGTGCAAAGGACTAAGGATGTAAAGCCTGAATTGACAGGTGACCCCTGTGAGATTGTCAAGCCTAATCTAACAGGTGACTACTCATATCCTATGCTGGCTACATAGTTTTGGAGTATAGGGACTTCTACTAACTACTCTGCCTATCTAACGGGGAAGCCGTTATCCCTACACCCGCTCGGTGCTAAATCCTACTCCAAATTGAAAGACACTGAGACACTAGACTGTTTTGAGTTTAACTGTCTGGTATTTGATTATTCTGAAGTGCTCATAGTATATTCTAAAGACGGTTCTATAATGTACTGAGACTAGACTAAATAAACAGCTATGGATTTCGGGTATTCAATACCCCCAGGACTCAAAACAATTATTGTAAAATAACACTAAGATTTGGAGATCAAAACATGAAGACTCTTAATAATTAAATCACTCTTGTAGGCATTTTATCAAACACTTGCAGTTCATGGTTTTAAAAAATCATAGGAATGTCATGAAATTTGTAGGAATAGTATGAATTGATCATAATAGCATTAAATTATGGTTTAATTCAGTAAATAATAGTATTAAAACATGGAGTATTGAATAATAACAATAATTTCATGGTAACATAGTGTAAAATCAATAGTACATGGAGATTCATGGATGAAATCATAATTTAAAACATGATAACTTGAAAAGATCATAATTTTATAATTTAAAAGGGTTGTTTGGACTCCATGGATGAAAGGGATCCATGGATGAATATCTAACATACCTGGATTAATGAATTTGAAGAGATAAATTGAGATTTCTTGAGAAATTACCTTGAAATTGATAACTAGGGTTTCTTGTTCTTGAAAGCGGGGATTTTAATTTGAGAGAAATTAAAGAATGAATGATTATTTAGGTTCATTGGGCTAAATTTCATGTTTTAGGATGAGTTTCGGACTTAGGAAAAAGACCCAAATACCCTTAAATGGATTTAAAACATAACCTGAAAACTGACCATCCCAATTTTTGGCATTGACGCGATGCACCACTATCTTGCCAAGACACTAGAAAAGGGACAACTGGGGCCTGGACAAACAACGCGATGTGCCACAATAGTGGTAAGCTTGTGGATGCCATTTTGGCCATCTCTACGATGCGCCATGATCGCAGAGGCCCACTGGAAATTGAAAAATAGGAAATTGGCTTGCTCCGTGATGTGCCATGATCATGTAGTTATACTGGAAATTGAAAATTTCCATTTGGGTTGTCTATGCGACTCGCTAAGGGTTAAGATAACTCTGTTTTACGACTGAAACTTAAAATCGCCATAAATTCTTACCTGGTTATCGAATTTAGGCAAATTTTATATTATTGGAAAGCTAATTGAATTTACTACACAATGGCAGTCTCTAACTTAAGAATAATGAGTGTTTCAAAATTTTATACATGTATACTCAGTATTGGGACTTAGATAATGCTAGGGAGATATATGGTGTTACATTAAGTTTGATATTTTAGGATTGAATTAAAAGGTTGAATCTCATGCTACTGCTATCAAGCAGTTGGAGTAGTAGTATGGGTAGATCTTTGACACTTTGGCACACATACAGCTAGGTGCCCTTCCTAGTGACTCTGCGTAAAATCCTTCAACTCTTGTTCATTGTCTAGCTATTAACACTAAGTGTGACACCCATATTGAATATCATTATCTTCCTACTACTAATGAGCCAAACAATGATAGTATTATTACTGATAAGTCACTTAAAGCTGAGTTTGAGAAGTTGACTTGTAGTGATGATGATTTTGAGAGTGAGTATGGTGACGACTGGGCCGTAATGAACTCAAAGATGAGTTAAAACAATTTTGCATGATTTTTCCTGCACTATTTGTAGAAAAATAGGGGGACCCTGGAGCAGTCACTATCCTATGTTTTATTAGGTGCTTTGATATCAGTTAGGCTCTATGTGATTTGAGAGTAGACATAAATTTAATACCTCTAGTAATTACAAGGTGTTGGGGTTAGGAAAACTCAATCCTAGAGGTGTGAGGTTGCTAATGGTTGATTTATCTATAATGAAGACAATGGGTATTTTGAATAATGTAGAAGTAAGGGTGGCATCCTTCACGTACCCCATAGATTTTATGATTTTAGACTATGAAGTGGATGGCCAAGCTTTGATCATCTTAGGAAGACCCTTCTTATCAATTGATCGTGTGTTGATTGCTATGGACATAGAGGATATCACCTTTAAATTGAATGATGAGCAAATAGTGTTTAATATATGTACAACAGTATAGCGGTAAGATGATATGAGAGTGGTGGCAGTGATAGATACAATAAATAATGACATTATTGTAGCAGATGTGCCTATTGAATAAAGATTAGGGGTGCAAGCATTAGCGGCGGTGATTATGAACTTTGAGAGTGATGGGATAGAAGAATATGATGAGCTGATTAATGTATTACATAGCAGAGGTTCTTATAATTATGCCCCTAAAAAGCTGGATCTTGACTAGAAATATTGAACCACTCCTCCTGCAAAGTTGTCCATTTAAGAGACACTGGTATTACAATTGAAGGACCTCCCATCTCATTTGTAATATGTATTTTTGGGGGCCAAAAATCCTCTACCGATGATTATTGTGGCATATTTGGCAGGAGTACATATAAAAGTTTTGATATAAGTGTTATAAAAATTCAAGAGAGCTACAAGGTGGACCATTGCAGACATTGTGGACATTCCACCAGGTATATGCACACACTAGATACAACTTGAATCTGACAACATTCCCAGTATTGAGCATCTGAGATGACTGAACCCACTAATATAGGAGGCGGTAAAAATGAGATAATCAAGTGGTTAGATACTAGGGTGTTTTTCCCTATAGCAGAAAGTAAGTGGGTGAGCCCAGCTCAATGCATGCTGAAAAAGAGGTAATCACAGTGGTTTCAAATGAAAAGAATAAATTAGTACCCATGAGGCCAGTGAATGGTTGAAGAGTCTGCATGGATTACAAAAAGATGAATAAGTGGACACAAAAAGACTATTTTTCTATACCATTCATGGATTAGATATTGGATAGACTAGCTAGGAATAGGTTGGTATTGATTTCCTTATGGGTACTTAGGTTATAATCAAATCACGATTGCTCATGAGGACCAAGAAAATACAACATTCACTTGCCCCTATAGGACTTTTGTGTTCAAGAGAATGTTGTTTGGGTTATGTAATATGCCTGCAACTTTTATAGATGCATGATTTCGATATTCTCTAATATAGTGGAGAACACAATCGAAGTATGCATAGTGACTTTTCAGTAGTTTGGGACTCATTCGATGATTCGTTTTGCCCATCTGGTCAATGTACTGCAGATATTTAAAGAATGAAATTTGGTGCTGAATTGGGAAAAATGCCACTTTATGGTAAAAGAAGGTTTAGTTTTAGGGAATAAGATCTCCAAACATGGCATTGAGGAGGCCAAAGCTAAGATTGAGTTGACTAAAAAATTGGCACCGCCAGTGTTAGTTAGAGGTATTCAAAGCTTTCTAGGTCATGTAGACTTTTATTAGAGGTTCATCAAGGACTTATCTAAAATTTTAAATCCTCTATGCAAGCTTTTAGAGAAAAAGGTGAAATTTGTATTTGATGATACATGCCTAAAGACTTTTATATGCCTGAAAGAGAGGTTGATTTCGGCACCTATTAATGTGTCTACTAACTGGTTTGCACCTTTTGAGGTCATATATGATGCACGTGGAGTAGATTTGGGTGTTTTCAATGTCAAAGAATAGAAAATATATTTCATCCTATCTACTATAGCAGTAAGGCTTTAAACTTCATACAGAAAAACTATACAGTAACAGAGCAAAACTTACTTATGTTGGTATTTGCCTCTGAAGAATTTCAGTCTTATTTGATTGGGACTGAGGTCATAGTTCATACCAACCATATATCTTTGAGGTACTTGATGTCAAAAAAATATGCTAAACTAAGATTAATTCGTTGGGTTCTCTTACTGCTAGAGTTTGATTTTGAAGTAATAGACCAAAATGGGACAGAAAATTAGGTTGCAGATCACTTGTCCAAACTTGAGAATGAGGCAATTCAGAAACTAGGGGATGATGATGAGATAAATGAAACTTTTCAAAATGAGCGAGTCTTGGCAGCATCTCAAGACCTAATACCCTGGTTTGCTGATTTTTCAACTATTCGACAAGTGATCTTGTTCCAAAAGATATATCCTTCCATTACGAAAGAAGATTTATGCATGTGGTGAGAAAGTTCTTTTGGGATAAGCCATACCTATTTAGGGTTTGTGTTGATGGTGTGATTCAGGGATGTTTTCCAAAGATGGAGATGATGAGCATTCTGGAAGCTTGTCATTCATCACCATTTGGGGTTCACCATAGTGGTACTCGTACATTCCACAAAATCCTAGAGTGTGGGTTTTACTTGCCTAAAATCTACAAGGATACTCATAATTTTTTGCAAGCCTATGACCAATGTTAGCGTCATGGCAATGTTTCACAATGCCAAGAACTCCCCAAAATACTTATTTTGGAGTTAAAGTTGTTTGATGCATGGGGAATTGACTTCATAGGCCTATTTGTGAGCTTCTATGGCAAGAGATTTATTCTAGTAGTAGTTGACTACGTGTTGAAAAGAGTGGATGCAGTTGCACTTCCACACAATAAAGGCTGACGTGTCACTATTTTTTAAGAGAAATATCTTCTCTCAATATGGAACTCCATGTACAACAATCAGTGATAGTGAATCTCACTTTTGAAATCACTTGTTTAGAGCCCTGCTTGATAGATATGGTGTAAGGAATAAGGTGGTAACACCTTACCATCCTCAGACAAGTGGGCAAGTTGAGACCTCCGACAAAGAGATAAAGTCTATCTTGGCAAAAAATGTAAATGCTAACAGTACTGGTATGTCTAAGAAATTAGATGATGCATTGTGGGGCTACCAAACAGCATATAAAACCCTAATAGGTGCTCTCCATATCATCTTGTATATGGCAAGGCATGCCATTCACCGGTTGAACTGGAGCATAAGGCATTATGGACATTGAAATGATTAAATTTTGAGTGGCATAATGCAGCTAATTTAAGGTTGAGCAAGGTGAATAAGTTGGACGAATTCCGAATCTATTCTTATGAGAGCTCGACTATATACAAAGAAATAATGAAGCAGTATCATGATAGAAAAATTGAGAAAAGAACATTTAAACCTGATGATTTGGTTATGTTATATAATTCAATACTCTGCTTGTTTCCTGGTAAGCTGAAATCTAGGTGGATTGGACCATTCACTGTGGTTAAGGTATTCCCACATGGTGCTATAAAATTAAAGTGTGATGGTGAAATCCCATTTAAGTTGAACGTACTTTGAGTGAAATACTACATGGGAAACCTAGAGAAAATAAAAGTCTATGTTGATGTAGGCCTTTTCCAAGTCTGAGTAGCCAAGAGAACTAATTCATGCTGTAATAATAAATTAGGGTTGCTTGGGAGGCAACCCATGGTATAGGAACGCTTAGTGCATCCCAAGTATGTTCTTACTTCCCTCTGGTTTACTTTATTTTAGCACATTAGGGATAGTGCATAATTTTAGTTGGGGTGGAATCCACCATAGCCGCCGTGGGTTTTTATTGTCTTGGTTCTTTTCCTGTTAGTCACAGTAGGGTTGTAGAATCAGCATGTTTAGAATAAAATTTGTGTCGTATTGTGTTTTGTTTCGTATAGTGTTGTGTTTTTGTGTAATTAGGACATTCTTAAGTATTTAGGGTAGTTGTCATGTTTTTGATGAATTTTTTAGAAAAATGATACCTCTCAAAAAAATTGTTTAGAACTGTGTGAATGTATATATGTGTGAACATTATGGATCTTTTTATGACATTAGGATTAGGGACATGATAATCACTTGCTAATAATTGGATGAACTAGATAAGTAGTAGCTTGTAATATTGACTTTGTGCCATGTGTACTTGAGATGCTACTTAGTTCCCTTTGTGTGTTGAATTCAGAAGTTGCCTAGTTAGTCTTGCCTAGGTTACAAGATAGTCGGTTAGGAAAGGATCATAGGCCATTTTTTATTTTAGTCCACTTTTATCCTAAATGACCTTCCCTATGTGAAATAATATACCTTGATCCCTATTTTGAGACTTATAGCTTATTTTTATTGTTTCACCTATCACCTTTCCATTTGCGTTGCAATAACCTCTTTTGGACTATCCTCTTTGGACATTGTGCACCTCAACTCAGGAAAATTGCCTAAGTTAAGGGTGTCTATCATAGGGGTTGTGATGTAAAGTGGGTATTTAGAAGGGTAAAATAAAAAAAAAAGTTAGTAGGGTTAGGTGTGGTAGCAAAAGAAAAGAAAAGAGAAAAAAGAAAAAGAAAAGAAAAATTGTGCGAAGGTGAAAAAGAAAGGATAAATGACCACTCCCAACCTGAATGTGCAATAAAGAATAAAAATGGAGAAATAAGGATGGAATAAAAACATGGTTAAAAAGTAGATCCCAAAGTTAGTGTAGTTCCCAAAAGGCTTAGTCACTTGATCTATCCATGTATACCATACCAGCCCCCTAAGCCTACATTACAAGCCGAGTAATGTCCTATAGTGATCTTAACTTGATTGTCTAAAAACTTAGGTAAGGAAAATAAGGGCAAGCCTATGGTATTTGATGCACATTGAGTTAAACTTCTCTTCTAAGTGTGAGTGTCGCTTGACTGTCCCTGCATTGACATCCATTACTTTTAAATGAGAGAGTGGGAAATATTTTTTGTGAGGGAACATGAGTCATACTACTAGCTGCTTTCGTGTTTGGGTAGTGTAACTTGTCTATATTTATGGTTTTTTGTTCTTAATGTAATGTCATCACTTTATCCCATTATGTCACTTTTTTGTGCATCATGTTTATATGCAGTTGGTTTTAAAAAGTTGAGATAGGAGGAGGTATTGTGTTTTAAGCTTAAAGAGTTGATTGACTTTCTTGAATAGCTTAGATTCTCCTAGTTAAGCGTCGTGTTTTGTTTTGTTGTGTTGTCTTGTGTTGTGTTGCATTGCTTGAGGATATGCAAACGTTCTATGTTGAGAGTATGTATGTGCTATATAAATATAGAACTTTCGACGCTTAAAATAAGAAAAATATGCAAGTTTCTTAGGTTTTTTGTTAGATATATTTTGCATGAAACTAGGTGTTGGATGCTAAGTTCATGAAAAAGATGAAAAATGGTATTTTTGGACACTTACTTGATCAACTTTTGGACATTTGTAGCACTTTCTAGATGTATGTGATCAAAGCTCGTGATGAAAGTAGATAATTTGAAGCTTGGTTGCAAGTATTGGAAGTCCTGGTACTTACCTATGTCAACATATAGACCATGGATAGCACATGTGGTCTATCTGAGACTAAGGTAAGTACCACAAGTAAAGATTTGAAGGGTAAAGAAGTTGAATAATAAATTCTGGCACTTACCTATGTCAACATGTGGACCACATGTGGGTAAGGTAAGTGTCAGAAGTCCAAAATCACGAGAGCAGAGTTGCAGGACTTTTTCCTCTACATATTTAGGTGTCCATATGTTCCCACCCTTAGGCCGCATGTGGCATATGCACCCAAGGCCCGGCCACTTGTGGAGATCACATGTGGTCACCAACCCTTTTTGGTCCTTTTTTTTTGTCTTTGATTTTAGGGTTTCCTCATGGACTATAAATACTCCTTATGCGTTTTTAGTAGAAGTTACACACTCTTGATACTTATAAACATATTTTGATTCTGAAACTAGATTTTGGTCTTGGAATTCTCTTATATTGATTTTGGTTGATTAATTCAGTTACAATTTTGGTTTCTATTTCTTATTATTGTGATTTAATCTTATGCTATCAATTATGAATGTTGTTGATCACTTCAGATGCATGAGTGGTTAAAAAACCATAACTAGAGTTGTGGAAACCTTGGCAGATTGATGAAGTAGGGGAAGTGCTATTGTTATTCTGAACCGGTACACATGCATGCATTGTATTGTCTTCACTTTAACAGTTATCTTATTAGTTTTAAATGTTAGGATTCCACCTAGATTATTGCTACTTACTCCAAAAGAGGAGTAATGACTAGGAAAAGATGATTACAATAGTAATTTAAAGTTTAACTATCAATACTTGCTTCTAGGTATTATCTGAGTAAGACGGTTAGTTGTTATTTAATAACGATTAATTGTCATCTAATAACTAGAGACTCAAAAGGTAATGGTTAACTGGTATCAAGATAAAGGTTATTAAGGCGACATCTTGAGACTCAAAAGGTAAATGGTGAAATCTATCTACTCATCCAAAAGACTGTAGATGGTACATGACTTATCAGATTCTGCATACAAGGTATCGGGTTGGTTCAACAAAGCATGATAAGCCTATGGATTTGAGAAGCCAGGGGGAACACAATCCTAGTATTCACTTATGACTGATTATAATCGAAGTTGATATTAGCTACTTGTTTGATATTTCTACTTAAATCCCCCCATTTACTTTTATGGTTTTTGTCCATTGATTACAATATCTGAGATTCACAAGTCCACTTATTCCCTTGGGATTCGACCCCAACTTTTTTTGGGTTACTATATTTGATCGTGATC
This sequence comes from Capsicum annuum, assembly GCF_002878395.1. Taxonomy (NCBI): domain Eukaryota; kingdom Viridiplantae; phylum Streptophyta; class Magnoliopsida; order Solanales; family Solanaceae; genus Capsicum; species Capsicum annuum. Next base: position 34,891,748 of record NC_061111.1, on the reverse strand, counting down.
GCAGAACCTTCATGGTGAAGGTGTAGCTTGGGCGTTATCAGTAATTTTTGTGAAATATTTATTTTTGTGTGATTTGATCATTTTACCCATCCCCATAGTTTCTTTATGGAATTTTTAAGGTACAGAGATTATTGGCGTGGTCCCCAATACATTTTGGTGTAATTTATGTGAAATTGTGATTTTTGGTAGTTCAAAAGTCTTATTGATTAACTTTGGTCAACATCTTTTGATCTGTGCATCATATGGCAAAACATACTATGCCAACAAATTCAGAACATCAAAATAAGGTTAGTAGCATGGTTGACGTGATTTTATGGCTTCTACATCTTATTTCAACCCTCGATTCAAAAAGTTGTGAAATTGGGTTTCGAGGGTCAACTTTCTGAAAATAATGTTAGTTTGAAAAATTGATCTTTCCATTGAGTCTGTAGCATAAAATTTGATAGGGTATCATATTTTGTTTGCATTTTTGGGATTCCGAATGAATCTCAAGGGGTCCACCTCCAAGTCTCCAGCTGCTGCACCTACAGCTGGTGCCTTGACAACCAAAGTGTCACATAAGTGACACCAAGATTTCTTAAGCGAATGTTTCTTAAGAGATATCCTATCAATTACGCGACATTCGTGTGTCAGCCAGCCATTACGTACGCAACAACCTAGTCACTTATGCAACTTCTAGTCCACTATTTATACCCTTTTTCGCAATTTTCTCCATTTTTGAGATTAAGAGCTTGGAGTTTTGAGATTTTGAGCAATTTCTTCCATTTTCAAGATTGGGTAATCTCTAAATCCTTATTTTGATCATCTATCTTTTGATTTCATCTTCAAAACTACTTCAAATTCTTGATTTTTAAAATGGATTTTGGGGGTTTTTGTGATAAAGCTTGAAAATAGTTTTTCTTTGATTTGAACCTCGATTTTTACTCATTTTTGCATGAGTTTTCAATTGTAGACTCCTCTGAGTATGGGGAACATGTTTCTAAAATAAATTACTATTTTACCCTTGTTTTTCAAAAACCCATTTCTGGGTCCGTTTTGATCCCAACTCAAAAATAGGCAATGTGGGTACTATTTGCTTTATTTTGAAGCGTTAATTCTATATTTATATGTTTTAGTCAATTTTGGATCCATTCGTGATGGAAAAACTTTGGATTGAAGGATTTTTGGACTTATCTATGACGTTTAAGGTAGGTTATGGATTAACTTTCTTCAGACTGAGTTGGGTAGTTAATAATAATATAAAATCATGTTAAAGGTATGGGAACCAATCATGAAAATACCTTTATTGTTGTGTTGTGCACGTGTTGGGGCCTATATTATTATTGTTTGGTGGTTTGGGGATATTATTTGCTATATGTTATTGTGTGGAGTCTTATACGAGGTCATTGGTCTTATTTATATATATTTCATTGTATCTTTCTATTGGAAAATCCCAAATTGGAGTTTATGGGGTATCCATGGCATATTTTGGTGTATTTTACTCTATTGGCATATGATTTAATTAGATTTCATGGATGGTTGGAATATTGAGTGAATTTTGGGTCATGTGGTTAGTATATTGGTTGGGTATGGAAATTCTCATTCTGGTTGGTTGTGAGCATTACATTCTTGTGTCATATACATTCATGAAATATTGGTACTACCATGGAAATACTGGAAATAGTAACTTTTTTTGATAAAAAATATGACATCTTTAAAAACCCTATGTCGATGTATGTGTTGGAGAGGAGTTATGAATATTGGATATTGGTTGTATATGAAATGATGAATTACCTATGGGTCCTACCTCCGGAGCACATCTTGGTAAGTTTATGCGGAGATTGTGCGACGATATTTTGCATCACATCATCATCATCATCATATTTTATATACTTTATGCTCTTTTTGTGTTGTATTATAGTCCTTGATATGAGATTTGTCTCTGTGTAGTACTTTCTTCATACTTGTATGTGTGATATCTATACACTTGTGCTTTCTTGTTGTATTTGTGTGTGGTATATATGTATGTTGGAGAACAATTAGTGGAGACATTGTGGGGTACCATTTGGGATATTTTCTAATTATAGGTGACATGCCCGTAGTGTGTATTTTATATACTTTATTTTCTACTTTGCTCAGTCAGCCTATGATACCTACTGACTATAAGTGGACTGTACTCACTCATACTGCGCCCTTTCGGTGAAGATCTACGTACGATTACGCCACATGGGAGTTAATTCAGGTAGCACTTGTAGCCTATTCGAGGTAACAGTTGATCTATGCATATAGAGCTAACTACTACCTTTTCTTATCTAGACTATCTCTTATTTATATTCAGAGATAGAGTTTACTCCTTTTTGGATATCTTAGGTAGGATTGGATTTGAATTATATTAGTTAATTCTTACAATGTGACACCAGATTATTCTATCATAACTTTGGGTATGTATCTCTATTTTTAGCATATTTGTGGGGTTTGGCTTCATTCTAGAAGCCTTTCCTTGTGTAATGGTGTTATTTTCCCTTTCATATTAGTTTGGGTGATAGGTTTACTCATCAAGGGTTGTCGGAACAAGTGCCATCATGACACTTGATTTTTGGATCGTGACACCAACACTATACAAACATATATATAGATATACATAGGTATATATAAAATACATATCTGACCCATATGTATGTATGTGTATATATATACACATATAGAACTGATGTTGGGTGAATTTATGCATTTTAGCGTTGCTATTCTAACCCTTTTTAGTCTTATTTTGAGGATAATTCATGTGATTAGTGTGTTGATAATGATATAAATGTTCATTTAAGTGTCCAATTATGTGTTTACAATATTTAATGGTGGTTTCACATGAGTTTTGATTCAATTTGAGCATTTAGAGTTCAACCTAGAAAACTAGTGTAACTAGATTGAGCTAGGTGTTTTTATAGTCTATTGTGTTGGGTTATAATGTGTTATAATGAGTTAATAAGGTTGTTATTATGTATTTATATGTGAAAAAACTTGTTCATAATGCTCAAGGATCAATTGGATCAAGTAAGGGTTAAAATAATGAGTTAAAGATCAAAGTGAAATTTGCCTATGCTTAGCTCGTGTTTCTTTTTTGTCGTGCTGGATGTTGTGTTTTTTTGAGCTCAAAGTTGTTGTTTTTAATTCTATAGGATTCTTTTTGAATGGATAATGATGATATACGAAGGATATACAAGCTTTAAATCAAGTGCAAACAACTCAAAAAGGCTTGGAATGGATCACGGAAGAACAATATGCAAAATTGATGCAATTTGGACACCTGAAATGTCCAGGGAAAGCGTCGGCGCATGTAGAGTAGTCTAGGAACATGAGACCCATAAATAGACTTATAAGGGACCCAAAATAGTGTGTGCGTATGATATACATGCGTCGCGTGTTCTATTTTGGCGCAATACAGCATGCTCCGCTTGCTGTACTTCAGGGGTCCAATGCCTTAGAGAAATTTAAGAAGCTAACTTCCAGTGAGTGCATGCGAATAGCATGCGACACATGATCCACTCCACACTTGGGTGTTTTACTCCAATTCAAATCCAACACGGACTTAGCTTACCCTTATGCTATATATACATGTTATATCACATTTTACATATTGTTGGATGCCTTTGGAAGAGAGGAGGATGCTCTACACATTATTTAGATTTTGTCATTCTTTAATTTAGTTTCTTTCATGGTTTGTATCATCAATCCAAGGGATTGGATGATGAATACTTCCATTAAAGGCTAAAACTTTTTTTTCGGGGTTAAGGCCAAGACCATGATTATTACGTTTTGAATTAAGTTTGTTGATTTGCTTATCACTTTTGGTTGTTTTTTATTCTTTTTTTTTATACTACTTTAAGGATTTGCCACCCTTAGAATACATCTATTGTCAACTTTGTGAACTCAGGAGAGGGAATAGGGAGATAGAATGTGAGAATAAGTAGAGTATGGTTTCTGTTTCTTTATGAAATGAGGAATTCAAATTAGTATCTAGGAAAGGGATGTACTTAGATATCGTACTTGATTCATATGTAGGATGAAATCAGTAAAGAACTTAAGTGAATTATTGCATCCCAGCTCAACGATGTAGTTGTAAGGATCAGGAAACCATAATCGTGCAATTAACCCTACAAATCAACAACCAAGATAAGCAAGTTAACGAATGAAGTTCAATAACATAGTAGGATTGTTCGTAAGCCTTAACCCTGGGATTCTATCCTTGATTGTCAAAATTCATTATTTTTCCGCATTACTTTAGTTTCTTCTTAGTTTATTTTTAATTCGAAAACTCTATTTGGTACTCTCCTCAATTGGTTAAACTAGAATTGGATAGGTGGTGAACGCAAGTCCCTAACAGGTCAATACTTGGGCTTTATTGAAGCCACTTTACTACTTGATAGATCACATACACTTGCGTGTGAGCTTGGGCATTGTTACGTTTTAGGCGCCGTTGTCGGGGACTTGTTACTAGGCAACTATCTTATTTTTAGTTTTTATATATTGAGTTGTAAATAGTTTTTGTTTTTTTAGTCTCTTTTTAATTTCTTTTATTTCTCTTTTTATCACACTTCTTCATATGTCAGCCTGGGATAGATGTTTTTCAAGTGAAGATGATTCTTGTTATTTTTGTAGGGGACCACACCAAGCGGCTTAGTGTCCAGATTTTGATGGAAGTGTTTGGACGGAACCTTCACAATATGATGTGGATACTATTCTATCTATGCAGCAGACTATAACTTGTTGTTTGGTTTGTGGTCAAAATGGTCATACTTTAGCTTTGTGTGCTGTCAATCCCGATTTAAAATTGTTTGTGGGCTATGCTGATAGGCAAACTTATATAAACTACTGCAATCGAACGGGGCTGAATCAGTCACAAATTCAATCATGGAACTAGCAGCAGCAATTTCAGCAGTAACAACTAAACATGCAGGCCAGAACTTAAACTAGCAACATGGAAGAGTTGATGAAATAAATTTTAGCATCTCAGAATGAGTTTTGGCATACATGAAGAACTAGAGGGAGGCTGCAAAGCAAATGAATAATTAATTGGAAATAGATGCAGAGTTGACCTTACAACCGCTTATAGATGAAGTATATGATAATTCGAGCAAGTCTGAGTACTCGAACACTAAAATAGTTAAACGGGTTGAGGAAATACCACTGCCACCATCTCTATAGTGGCTAAGCAAAGAAAAATATGAGGAGGATATTAGCCAATTTGGGGAGAAAACACAAGAATTGCAGCCACTCGATTGTCATGTTTATCTTGATATTGAAATTGAGAAGGTGAATAAAAGTGAGTGTATAGTAGATAGTGTAAATTTTGAAATAGGATTGGTTGGGCCTCATTCAAAGAACTTTTATACATTATGTTTAGATGATATCTTGTCTGTAGAATTGTATAAAATAGTGGAAGAGTATGAAGATGAGGAACAGGAATCCTATATTCTTAACTTTACACCAGATAGGCAATATAAAACATACCTCACTTCAAAGCTGAGTGGTTTACCATGCATCATCCATTACTCGATTTCTTAATCTTTTTACCACCACCATATGAGTGGGGAAAAAAGATGGGTGCTAAGTTGGGGGTGGAATTTATATCATCAAGGTGGAGAAAAAAGTTGATTGGGTTGTGCTGCGATACTAAATTAGGCGCTTCTTAGGAGTCAACCCAATTTAATTAGGTATGTTTTATTTTTAGTTTTTAGTTTTTTTTTTACTTTACATAGTTTTGTTTTTGGTTGAGTCACAAGTTAATAGGAAGTCTTGAGTACCATAATCTTAAGCTTGAAGCATGGAAAATATTTAGTGTGGGGTCCTATAGATCCCCTTTATGTGTGAAGATGTATCTAGCTAGGCCTAGAGGCCTCAGGGAATATTTCTATCTCTTACTTTACAAATTCACTTTGGGGACAAAGTAGATTTTTAAGTGTGGGATGGGAAAATTCCTAATTTTTTACTCAATTTTAAAAATTTTAGGTTAGGAATAAGTAAGATATTCTTGTTGGTGCTATTTTTGATTACATGATGAAAGTAGGCTTGTTTTTAAAAGCATGTTGATTGGTGTGAATTACTACTTTTGAGACTCTTAGCTCAAGTTTATGACTCGAGTTTTTTTTAGCTTAATTTTGAATTCATGCTATTATTTGGTTGGGAATCTATGATGATCCTATTGAGTTGAGCATGTGCCATGTGCGTGTGAGATTTTTGTATATTCCTTTTTGTATGTGATATCTAAAACTTGCCTAGTGTGTGTGTGAAGCTAAATAAAGAATGTGGATTTAGGAGATGATTTAGGCATTTCTTTGATAGCCTTGTTTTATACCTTCTTTTTCCTACCCTTGTGCATTATCCTAGTTAAACCTCATTTATCCTTGAGGTTTTTCCTTGGTAAACTCATAAGTAGCTCAATCCCTTCTTTGATAGATCCCAATTTCATCCAAAAAAGCTCTTAAGTGCTTTAATGAAAAATTAATTTAGTAAGGAGTTTGAGAAATTAAAGAAGAAAAAGGTGAAATTGATGCCCCAAGGTAATAGTTATTGGTGTTTATAATTGATGTGTGGTGGATTGATGTGATATAAATGATGTTAGAAATATTTCCATGGTAGAAAAGAATGAGAAAAAATCATTCAAATTGTAGTAAATTATGCGTCCACCAAGTTTTTGTGAAAATAATTAAATGAGATGAGGCAAAAACAAAAGATATGGGTAGATCAAAAAGCGTAATTTGGTTGTTGGAGATTGACTCAAAATGCATAATGTAGTGTATTAAAGTGCTTAGAGAGGTTAGTCACTATTCTTGGTCAAAATAGTTCCTACCTGTTCCTTAGCCTACATTACAACCCCGGAAAGACCTAATTGATCCTAAGCTTTGCATTCGACTATTAGTGGAGAATTACATTAAGGGAAGGACTACGGTTTATTGTGTGTAACTTGTGAATTCTTTGTGAGAATGAGAGTAATTTGATTCTTGTACCTATCCTATTATGAATTGTGTAATTGTGAGTGTTTATGAGTAACTCTCTTGTTGTGAGGGAACATGTTTGATGAATAGGGGTGATTTGTATGATATCCTTTATTGAATAATAAGAATGAGTTTTCCACTAGGTGATTAAATTCTTGAGGCTAGGATGTTTTTGAGTAGTAGTCATGAGTTTTCAGTTGTGTAAATAACATGCTTAGTGTAGTAACTTGCATTCTATGTAGTCATTGTAGTTCTAATTTCATTGTCTTGCATTTATTTGAAGTGTAGAGTCTTCATACTTGATGGTGATTGTAGTCAATAGTTGTTCGAGGACAAACAAGGATTTAAGTGTGGGGTGGTGATGTTGGGTGAATTTATGCATTTTAGAGTTACTATTCTAAGCCTTTTAGCCTTGTTTTGAGGATAATTCATCTCATTAGTATGTTGATAATGATATAAATGTGCATTTAAGTGTAAATTTAAATGGTGGTTTCACATGAGTTTTGATTCAATTTGAGTATTTAGAGTTTAACCGAGAAAACTTGTGTAACTAGCTTAAGCTAGGTGTTTTTCAACTCTGTTGTGTTGGGTTCTAAAGTATTTTAATGAGTTAATAAGGTTGTTATTATATATTTATATGTGAAACAAGTTATTCATAATTATCAAGGGTCAATTGGATCAAGCCAAGGGTCAAAATAATCAGTTAAAGATCAAAGTGAAATTTGTCTATGCTTATCTCGTGTTTCTATTTCATCGTGTTGGATGTTCTATTGTTTTGAGCTAAAATTTATTGTGTTTAATGATATAGGATGTTTTTTGAATGGATAATGATGATATATGAAGGATATAAAAGCTTCAAATCAAGTAAAAAAAACTCAAAAAGGCCGGGAATGGATCACAGAAGCACAATACGAAAGATTAATGCAATTTGGACACCTGGAATGTCCAGGGCGAGTATGGGCAAGTATCGAGGATTATGAGCACATCCAAAACATCAATAGAATCATAAGGGACATAGAATAGTGTGTACATATGATATGCATGCGTCGCATGTTCTATTCCAGCGCAATGCAGTGTGCGCCGCATGCTGTACTTCAGGGGTCCAATGCCTTAGAGAAATTTAAGAAGCCAACTTCCAGTGAGTGCATTCGAATAGCATGTGACGAATGATCCACTCCACACCTGGGAGTTTCACTCCAATTCGACTCTAACACAGACTTGGCTTACCCTTATGAATACTTCCATTAAAGTGTAACACCTTGATTTTCTAGATCAAAATACTACACGGTGCTCATGACCCCAATAGACCACAAGCTAACGCATGACTGATGTCTATACCTGTACATTGCATAATATAACATGAAAATGCGGAAACATGTACTGAATGGCCATAAGGTTTAAACATAAATAAAAACATCTAATAAGAATAATTTCTAAAAATGGTATAACAATACCAAAACAAATCTAAAATAACTGTCTGACATGCTAAAGTCTAGAAAGCCTCTAAACTGTATGAATAAGGAGTTGATGGAACATGTCTCCAACTAACTCCTTCTATCCAAACTGAACTAAAATAATAAATGAAATAAAATAATATCTTCCTCGAATGGAAGAGGACTCACTGCAACTCTACGACTGGAATTGTACTGCTGATCTGGAACACGTACCTTTAAACCTATAGTGTAACATAAGAGAAAGCACCATAGCACAAATGCGTTAGTACGTCTGAATGTACTGAGTACATGAGTGAGGTAGGCTAAATGCAAAGGGTTATATATATGAACAATGCTGACTAATATGAATGTGATAATACATACATGCATACGTAATTGTAACTGAACTCGTGGAGATACTGACTACTGAGTATGAATACTGACAACATGAGTGTACTAATACTGAGATACTAAATAGATGAATGACTATTTCTGACAGTTCGAATTATGAAGACTGGTCTAGTTAACTGTGTCTGATAGTCCTAAAGCTGAATACTGATATCATGAATTCTGATAACTGATATGAATAATACATGAGTTTAGAGAAATGATATTACTAATAGCATTAGTGACTATATCTGACAGCCCATAAATTTGAAGGAACTATCTGAGTTTCGTTCTATTTCTGAGTTGACTATATCTGACAGTCCTTAAATCTGAAGAACTAACTAAGTTCTTTTACTAAGACTGGGTGACTGTAGCTGACAGTCCTGAAATCTGTAACTGAAACTGTGGGAGGTAGTTGTTTAACTGACATTCCCTATATATGCTATAATAGCTGAGCTGGGGTCCAATCTGTGCCATGATTGGAAGGGTGTCAATACTGCACCACTGGTAAGGACAGCTGTGAGTGACCCTTATCTGGCAGGTACTCAAATGAGAATGGTGGGAACCCTAAACTGACAGGTTGAGCCACCTCATCAACCCTAATCTGACAGGTTAAGATGTCTAAACCTACGCTGGCTATGTAGTTCTGGAACATAAGGATGATTGCTAAGAATCACACCCTAAACTGGTAGGTGAGTTCCCATCCTTAGGTTCACTCGGTGCTAACTTCTACTCCCATCTGAAGGATACTGAACTGAATAACCAAGCTGAACTGAATAACTGAATAGAACTAATTAGCTGAAATGATACTGATTAACTGGACTGATACTAGTAGTATTGTTATTGGATTCTAATGACTGACGGAATGTATTAAGTTCTGAGAATTGGTTGAGAGTACTAAAGTTACTAGATTAACTATGAATACTGAGGTTGTTGAGGTTACTAAGCACTGAGATTACTGAGATTACTGGACTACTGAGATTACTGAGTTTTTCTGAGTCACATGATTGACTGAATTTTATAGATCATGGCTTGATTGAGAGTATCGTGATAACATGACATGGCTCTAGGCACACAACTACATTTTTTGGGTACAAGTACCCCCAGGACTCGATGGAAGGAAACTGACACAACTTGACTTTCTTGAGTACATGACCATCAATAACAATCCATAATATATGAGTGAGGGATTTCATAAAGTACATGGTCATCATAATATCTAACATGAATAGGAATGCTTATAATCAAGTCATAAATCTCATATTCTAATATCATGGGCATTCCGACAACATATACTATTCATAACAATGGCATGAAAACCATTCAAGCATAAGGGAATGATAAACATTTAACATTTAGTTCATATCGTAATAATTTGGGGATAACTCATGTGATACTTCAAAATCATGATCTAGTTCATAGCATGGAAGGCATATAGAAATACTATGAATCCATTCCCCAATCATCATGTACATTCCATTAACACATATATTGCACAACAATGAAAAGTAAGCTCTTTGAACATAATAGACTAGCATGAATTTATCATATACTTTACCCCTAACTTATAATACATGATTTTTTTTTATCATTCTAGGCATTTTATCAAACACCTTACATGCACAATATTGATCATAGGTGTACTTAACAAATTTAGAAATCTTGAACCACCCAAATTCATGGGTTTCTAACTAACATGTCCATACACTTCTTGGAAACACATTTAGATACCATCTTGAAACACAATTAACAACCATCAACATGAACATAATCACACAACAACATAAATATCATAATTTATTATTTCAAACATAATTCTTGAGCTCCACGGATGAAAGGGATCCATGGATGAACACCACACATACCTTAGTGATTGAATCTTAAAAGAGATCTAATGTTTCTGAAGGTTCTTGAAGAAATTCTTAGGCTTTCTCTAGAGGAGTTGATCTTGAGAAGAAACCCTAATCTTGTAGTTAAGAGTGTATGAGAGAGTTTTTCGAGATGTTTAACTAAAGACAATGAAAGATAATATGCTCCTTGACGGTTATAAGTCGTGGAAAGTGAAAGAAAAGACCAAAATACCCTTGTAAAAATGTCCCTCAATTGCTGAAAAAAATTAGCTGACGACATTCGTGACAACCCGTCATACTGGTGATAGGTCTTCATGAATTGTCGTCACAAAAAAGTGAAATCCTGGTTTTTTGGTGAAGGTTGGCGACATTGGTGATAGGTCATTACTAACATGAAGGTTTGTCACAAAATGTCGTCACTGGGGGTGAAAATATGCCTAGATCTAACGACATTGGTGATAGGCCGTTACGGGCGTGACGGCTTGTCACAAATGCCGTCACTCAATTTCCCAGCCTAACATGCCGAAGTAAAATGGGCATAATTCCATGCTCCGATATTGAATATGGGTGAAATAGGTATCGTTGGAAAGATAATTCAAAGATCTTTCATTTTTTTATATAGTAAGATACCCAGTTCATCATATAATACTAGTTATGGTCGATTGAAGTTGACCCAAGTTTTGACGCTTACTAAAACTTGAACGATAGGAAAGCTTTCAACTTGTACTTAAGTTAGGGGACCTATATGATCTAAATTCATGCTCTAATAGATTCCAACTCTACATAATTGATTACCACACTAAATTTACATTGGATTTGAGGCTTTTAAAATGTCTACGCATAGGAATGATGGATTTTCATTCTAGTTCAAAATGTGGGGTATTACAATATCTCCCCCTTGGGAATATTTGTCACCGGATGAGACTAGCTGAGATGAGAGAAAAGACAATTGACACGAATATAGAGCATGAATGACTGATCATGATTTCATGGCTGGTATGACTAATAACCTGAACATATCATACTAAACATGCATATCTGATGCATGTATAACTAATTCATAAGTAAATGAGGGAAAGTACTGATAAGCTGAACACGCATATCTGATGTGTGAATATATGACTGAACTGGCTCATGAACATGCAAATGAATATGCAATGGTAAAGATACCAAGTTTGAACTAGGAACTGAGCATGGAACTGAATACCAAGTTTGTACTGAATAGTTAACATGAAGCTTAATAAGCTTAAAGAGAACTGTTACCTTAAACGGAAAAGCTAATGAATCCTGAGATCGCTTACTAAACATGGATGAGCGGAAATATGAGAACATAGCTAAATTTGAAACATGATACATGAACTAAACTGAGACATTGAGTACATGGCCTACGATTGAGTTATGAAGCTAGAGGGTCAGCTCATAAGTAACACTTCCTCCAAGATAGGTAACTGAATGCTGGGTATGCAAGACTTAATTGTACTTAATCTGAGTAGCTGGGATTAGGCCATAAAGTATTATGCATATGAGAAGGGACTGACTGGGTAACATAAGGTAACTGATCATGGATTTCATGAAAGCTATATTGTCTGAAAATACAGGACCAAGCATATTACATGATTCAGAAATATTCCATAGACTAAGGTATTGAAATACCTATAACTGAGTAGCTGATAACTGTATGCTATGGTCAGGCAAGTATAAAACTTAACTAAATTTCTGAGCTGAATACTGATTTGAAGCTGACACTATAACTTAAGACTGTAACTGGGATCCATACTGATCTAAATATTGTGTCCAAATAACTGAATATTAAAAATAAAGTTTAGACTGATACTGAAGTGCTTAATTCTTAGACTGAACACTAATTACTGAGTACTGAGTACTGAACTGTAACTGATATAGAAACTGAGTTATGATAGTTGCACAATGAAGGCTGGCATAAGTCAAGGATCTGAATATACATTCACACTTTGAATTTTTCGCAATTTCTAAGTACTACCTCTCGCTAGCCCTTTTCTTGCATACTAACAGGATATTCAAGCCTATATTCGTAACTACACCCTTGTGTAAATAAAGCATGCATTCACTCTCTTATTTAAGAAACTACTCATCGCTACACTACACTGTTTTCATAAAGAGAGCTCATTGAAGGGGTTAAGTCAGGAGAATTGAAACATGAATAGACATATAAATGAACTTGGTACTTGACTGAAGTCTGAGGGATAGAATATAAATACCATGTGTGTACCAAAAGGTCTAAACTGATGGTATGCATGACATAGTCTGAATTTAACTGATCAGTAGGGATGTAGCATGAGTCATAGAAGCTGAGTATACTATAAAACATGATATGCATACATGAGTCATGAGCTACATGACCTGATTCTGGAATTTTTGAGTTCATGGAACATGATTTGTAACATTGAGTGATCTAGAACTAAACTCCCTATATTGGAAACTGAAAGCGCACACGATTCTATGAAATGCGTGTGAATATAAGCTGTATTCATGGAATCTGAGATATGAAGCATACATAGGCATTATGCTAACTAAAGTACGAAGCTTTATGCTGAGATAAGGATGGGTTGGGAATCATTTTCCCTAACTGCTTTTCTGTACATACTGGCACTACTACTGGAATTTGAGAGCCTGACTTGGGTTCTTGATCTACCATCTCCCCCTTGGCTTTAAGCCATCATCATTAGTCTGTAAACACTAAACTAATCTTTGAACTGAAATGCAATCATCATCACATACTTACACTCTTATCAACACATGCTCGCCTTACTAAGCACACCATCTGCCTCTGTTTCCTCACATACTACTAATATCACATCCACACCATTATTCTTAATTTCAAATCACTAAACTTAAATTTTCTAACTCCCACTGTTCAAGCCTACTGATTTATTCTGGTTCAACTAACCCCATGAATACATAATCTGATTAATCTGGATAATAGTATCCCAACTCCCATACTGGTAAACCCTAGATTCATACTTTTAACTCTAGTCATATGCTATCATAGGATTCTGAGAAGGGATCTAATGGCATATCAAAACCCGGGTTCGAGAACGAGCTCTTATGATCATGAATGAGATCCTTATAACTTTGGAACATAAAGGAAATAATGAGATACTGTATGAGAAGGCCCTATCTTTAGGACTTGAACTTTACTACTTTTGTTACCTTGAAAGTAAATTAAAGTTAACATGACTGAAGCGTGATGTGAATCTACATGAGTTTTCTAAGAGGACCTTTCTGTAGCATGATCCGAAGCATGAAAGAAGGGAAACTGTTCCTAAAACATCTCATAGCTCCTGCACATAAGTGTGGTTTACAACACACGCAAGTACAAGACTCTACTAGATGCAACTTTAAGACTTCCTAGGATACTATTGAACCTTAGGCTCTGATACCAAGTTTGTAACACCTCGATTTTCTAAACCGAATACTACACGGTGCTCATGACCTTGAAAAACCACAAGCTAACCCATGACTGATATCTATACCTGTACACTGCATAATATAACATGAAAATATGGAAACATGTACTGAATGGACATAAGGCTCAAATCTAAATAAAAATATCTGACAAGAATAATGTCTGAAAATGGTATAACAATACCCAAATAAATCTAAAATAACTGTCTAACATGCTATGGTCTAGAAAGCCTCTAAACTGTCTGAATAAGGAGTTGATGGAACATGTCTCCAACTAACTTTGTCTATCAAAACTTAACTGAAATAATAAATAAAATAAAATAATCTCTTCCTCGAATAGATGAGGACTCACTACAACTCTTCGAATGGAATTCTACTGTTGATCTGGAATACGTGCCTCTAAACCTATAGTGTAACATAAGAGAAAGAACCATAGCGCAAATGCATCAGTACATCTGAAGGTACTGAGTACACAAGTGAGGTAGGCTAAATGCAAAGGGTTATATGCATGAACAATGCGGACTAATATGAACGTGAGAATACATACATGCATACATAACTGTAACTGAACTCGTAGAGATACTGACTACTGAGTCTGAATACTGATAACATAAGTATACTGATACTGAGATACTGAATAGATGAATGACTATTTTTGACAGTTCAAATTATGAAAAACTAGTCTGGTTGACTGCGTCTGACAGTCCTAAAGATAAATACTGATATTATGAATTTTGATAACTGATGTGACTGATACATGAGTTTAGAGAACTGATATAACTGATAGCATAAGTGACTGTATCTGACAGTCTATAAATCTGAAGGAACTATCTAAGTTCCATTCTATTTCTAAGTTGACTGTATCTGACAGTCCTAAAATCTGAAAACTATCTGAGTTCTTTTACTGAGACTGAGTGACTATGGTTAACAGTCCTAAAATCTATAACTGAAATTGTGGGAGGTAGTTGTTTAACCGACATATCCCATATATGCTAAAATAGCTGAGCTGGGGTCCAATCTGTTCCCTGATTGGAAGGGTGTCAATATCGCGCCACTGGTAAGGACAGCTGTGAGTGACCCTTATCTGACAGGTACTCAAATGAGAATGGTGGGAGCCTTAAACTGACAGGTTAATCCACCTCATCAACCCTAATCTAACAGGCTAAAATGTATCAACCTATGTTGGCTACGTAGTTTTAGAATACAAGGATGAATGCTAATAATCACACCCTAAACCGGTAGGTAAGTTCTCATCCTTGGGTTCATTCGGTGCTAACTTCTACTCCCATCTAAAGGACACTAAATTGAATAACTAAGCTGAACTGAATAACTAAACTGAACTGATTAGCTGAACTGATACTAGTGGTATTGTTTAGTGGAGCTAAACTAAGTTTACTGGATTCTATAACTGATGGAATGTTTTAAGTTCTGAGGACTAGTTGAGAGTACGGAAGTTACTGAGATTAACTGTTAATACTGAGGTTGCTGAGATTACTAAGCACTGAGATTACTAAGATTATGGACTACTAAGATTACCGAGTTTTCCTAAGTCATATGACTGATTGAATTTTATAGATCATGGCTTGACTGAGAGTATCGTGATAACATGACATGGCTCTAGGCACACAACTACATTTTTCGGGTACAAGTCCCCCAGGACTCGATGGAAAGAAACCGACACAACTTGACTTTCTTGAGTGCATGTCCATCAATAACAATCCATAATATATGAGTGAGGGATTTCATAAAGTACATGGTCATCATAATATCTAACATGAATAGGAATGCTTATAATCAAGTCATAAGTCTCATATTCTAATA
Source organism: Capsicum annuum (assembly GCF_002878395.1). NCBI lineage: Eukaryota > Viridiplantae > Streptophyta > Magnoliopsida > Solanales > Solanaceae > Capsicum > Capsicum annuum. The sequence continues at coordinate 34,875,845 of NC_061111.1, read as the reverse complement.
TTATGGGCATTCCGACAACATATACTATTCATAACAATGGAATGCAAACCATTCAAGCATAAAGGAATGGCAAACATGTAACATTTAGTTCCTATCGTAATAATTTGGGGATAACTCATGTGATACTTCAAAATCATGATCTTGTTCATAGCATGGAAGACATATAGACACACTATGAATCTATTCCCCAATCATCATGTACATTCCATTAGCACATATATTGCAAAACAATGACAAGTGAGCTCTTTGAAAATAATAGACTAGCATGAATTTATCATATATTTCGCCCCCTAAGTTATAATACATGATTATTTTTATCATTTTAGGCATTTACATGCATAGTATTGATCATAGCTGTACTTAACAAATTTAGAAATCTTGAACCACCCAAATTCATGGGTTTCTAACTAACATGCCCATACACTTCTTGGAAACACATTTAGATACCATATTGAAAAACAATTAACAACCATAAACATGAACATAATCACACAACAACATAAATATCATAATTTATTATTTAAAACATAGTTCTTGAGCTCCACGAATGAAAGGGATCTGTGGATGAACACTACCCATACCGTAGTGATTGAATCTTGAAAAAGAGATCTAATATTTTTGAAGGTTCTTGAAGAAGTTCTTAGGCTTGATCTTGAGGAGATGATCTTGAGAGAAAACCCTAATCTTATAGTTGAGAGTGCATGAGAGAGCTCTTTTGAGATGTTTAACTAAAGAAAATAAAAGATAATACACTCCTTGAGGGTTATAAGTTGTGGGAAGTGAAGGAAAAGACCAAAATACCCTTATAAAAATGTTCCTCAATTGATGAAAAAATTAGCTGACGACATTCATGACAAGCCGTCATACTGGTGATAGGTCATCACGAATTGTCGTCACAAAAAGGTGAAATCTTGGTTTTCTGGTTAAGGTTGACGACATTGGTGATAGGCCATCACGGGCATGAGGGCTTGTTATAAAATGTCATTATTGGGGGTGAAAATATTCCCAGTTCTGACGACATTAGTTATAGGCCGTCACGGGTGTGACGGCTTGTCACAAATGTCATCACTAAGTTTCCCAGTCTGACATGCTGAAGAAAAATAGGCATAACTTCTTGCTCCGATATTGGATTTGGATGAAATTGATATCGTTAGAAAGATAATTCAAAGATATTTCATTTGTAATACATTAAGACACCCAGTTTGTCATATAAAATGAGTTATGATCGATTGAATTTGACCCAAGTTTTGATGCTCATTAAAACTTGAACGATAGAAAAACTTTCAACTTGTACTTGAGTTAGGGGACCTATATGATCTAAATTCATGGTAAAATATATTCCCACTGTAAATAATTGATTAACATACTAAATTTACATAGGATTTGAGGCTTTTGAAACATCTACGCATAGGAATGATGGAGTTTCATTCTAGTCCAAAATATGGGGTATTACATAAAGGCTAAAACTCCTTTTCCAGGGTTAAGGCCAAGAGCATTATTATTATGTTTTGAATTAAGTTTTTTGATTTTCTTATCACTGTTGGTTGTTTCTTATTCTTGTTTTAACTATTTGAAGGATTCCCGACCCTTAAAATACATCTATTGTTAACCTTTTGAACTCGGGATAGGGAATAGGGAGATAGAATGTGGGAATAAGCAGAAAATGGTTTGTATTTCTTTATGAAATAAGGAATTCAAATTAGAATCTAGGAAAAGGATGTACATATATACCGTACTTGATTCATATGTAGGACGTAATTGTAAAGAACTTAAGTAAATTATTACATCCCCGCTCAACGATGTAGTTGTAAGGTTCAACTTAGGTAAAGGATTAGAGGTTGGGGAACCATAATTGTGCAATTAACCCTACGAATACACAACTAAGATAAGCAAGTTAACAAATGAAGTTCAATAACATAGTAGGATTGTTCGTAAGCCTTAACCCTGGTCTTCTATCCTTGATTGTCCAAAGTCATTATTTTTCCCCATTAGTTTAGTTTCTTCTTAGTTTATTTTCAATTCTAAATATCTATTTGCTAATCTCCTCAATTGGTTGAACTAGAATTGGATAATTAGCGAATGCAAGTCTCTGAGAGATCGATACTTAGGCTTCCTTGAAGCCACTTCACTACTTGATAGACCACGTACACTTGCGTGTGCGCGGTCAGGAACATAAATCTCTATTACAAAAAAGGACAACTATATACATATACATATACATATTTAAAATATACATATTAAATATCTTACACTGTAAAAATATAATAAATACATATGTTACACTCTAAAGGATACAGAACAACAAATACATACCCTACACTGTACAAGAATACATATAGATCTACATATATACATATATATCTGCATGTATATGACCCAAATGTATATATATAAAGCAAGATTTGTATATATATACAAATAAGTACCCATTAGCTAAATGCATTAGCAAAATACAAAATAGGATAAATACATCTGCAAATACCTTTCTTCTTTTTTCTTCTTCCTAATCATCTACAAAAGAGTTTTCAACACCGGGATTTGGAATTTTGCTTATTTCTCTGATTTCTTTTGCTTTACTTTTCTTCTCTGATTTTTGAATTTTTGGGGGTTTTAAAGATTAAAATTTTTTTAATCTTTTTTCTTTCATAATTTCAGCCATTTTTTCTTGATTGTTAAGATGCTTTGACCTTACTTCTTCGACACACACTAATTTCTTTGATTGTATAGGTGTAGAATTCACTTTAATAATTTCATCTTGAGATAGTCCAATATTGAAGAATGGTGAATTATGATGGGGGAAATATTAAAATAATTAAGGCTGATGAGAAAATGATGAATAAACCTTAAAGAATTCCATTGTCCCTAATGAAAATTCCGCCACCCTTTCCACAAAGGTTAAAGAAGAAAGATGACAATGCCAATTACAAAAAGTTCCTTACAAAACCTAGCAACCTTTTGATCAATATTCCATTGCTAAAAGCTCTTTAAGAGATCTCAGGGTATGCTAAGTCAATGAAAAACTTGATGTCAAGGAAAGGACTCATGGATAGTGAAACTATCGGGGAGACTCATAATTGTAGTGTTATCATGTCAAGCACAATTGTGGAAGAAAAAGAAGATGCGAGTGCATTCACTATACCTTGCACCACTGGGATGAATAAATTTTGAACGATATTATGTGATCTTCGAGATAGTATCAACTTGATACCATATGCTTGATATCAAAATCTAGGCTTGGATGCTATCACAACCGCCACCATGAGACTCTTGATGGCAGACAACTCAATTAAAAAACCAGTGAGTGTTTGATATGATGTATTGGTTAAGGTTGACAGGTTCATCCTTCTGGCAGATTTTGTAGTCCTCAATTGTAAAATCAATAATGAGATACCAATTATACTTGGGAGGCCATTCTTAGTACCCGTAAGATCTTTAGTTTATATGGAGTGTGGAGAGATAAAGTTTTGGGTACATAATAATGAAGTTTCTTTTAGTGTGTGTAAAACTGAGAAGCAAATCGATGAAGCTAAAAGTGGTGTGTGTGATTGATGTTATGGATGAAGAAGTGGATCTTGGGTCACTTTACCTAAAATATTCAACTTAATGATAGATGGACATCGTGCCACGATGTTAAATTAGGCATTGGATGAGAGGCAAGCCATCATTGCCATTAATTTGGATCATATCATTTAAATTTTCATTGTTAGAATAGTTTTGTGTTTGTTTTGATTAATCCATAAAATTGTGGCACTCTAAAGGTGTATTTGAATTATTGGGGGTTAATAAGTGGAGCGAAATCTAGTTAGAGGCAAAACAACTAATAAATAGTGGAGTTAAACCTGGTCTCAGGTGTCACGATAGCAACACTGAGATCGGGATCGCTATCCAAAGGCTCGGGTATGTCCTTCATAGCCTTAGTACCATAATCACGTAGGCTGACCACGATCACAATCACCGAATGATCACAATCACTGAGGTTGATTATGATCGCACACTTGGCATTTATAAATTGTAACTATCTCCAAAATATCTCCTTAGCTCCTACAATTATTCCACTTCAAATACCCAAATTTTTTTTAATTTTCATCATTGTTGATCGGTTTTAAATAGCTAATCATCCTCATTACAGTCAAGTATCTAGCATGGTCTTCAAATCTCCTCTTTAATGTTTTAATTTGGGCCTTAGAAGGATATTTAGGCCATGGGTAGAATATGTGATCTATATGCTTAAATTAGTGATATTTCTTGTATGGTTAATGTTGTTGATTGTGTGAAATTCATTGAGGAAGTCTTGAGTACCAAAATTAGTCCAAAAAGAGTATGAAACTAGGATGCACACCAAGTATTTGACAAAATGCCCTAATAAGTTCTTTGATAATTTTTCTATAATTTAGAGGGCATCTTGGAGTTTTAATGATGTGTGATTCATGTTATTAGTGTGACTTACCTTTTATGAGCAATAATTGGTGGAATAATAGAATTTTTGATTTTGTATA
>NC_061111.1:34862266-34868349 GCF_002878395.1 Capsicum annuum | reverse complement strand
TGTTTTTTCATTTTAAGCCTAACCACGATCCTTACGCCTTTTCTTTAGCTTCTATTAATCACATGGTATTGTTTTACACAACAAACTTAATAATTAATGCTTGTTTAGCAAGGAATTTTATTGGAACAAGTATCAGAAAAACTCCCAGCCTTCTATTAGAGAATGCAAGCAATATGCTGGAGCTGTTTTGCCCTAGACCCCTACAAACCAAATGAATAATGGGTACGGGATTTTTATGCTAACCTTAAGGTGGTAAATCTCTCCAACCCAGTTATAAGGATTAGGGCTAAGGTGGTGAACTTTAGGCCTGAGGCAATCAATAAGTTCTATGGACTACCGGATACCGACCCAAGGGAGTATGATGCAAAAAATTATGCTATAAGGAGCTAGCTGGTCTCAAAGCTTTATTTGGGAAGAGAGTTTACATGGGCCACCACAAAAGCAAGGATAACATTGAATGAGTTCATAGCCGAAGCTTAGATTTGGTTGACCATTATCTATAGTCGTGTCTCTCTAACCACCAACATGACATGGGTACCGATTATGCAAGACCAAATTATAGCTTGCATTATCCATTAAATCCTTTTGAATGTTGGTAGCTTTGTTCTATGGAATTTCAGACATTACAAGACCCGAGGCAACCCTATGCTTATGTTTATAAATCTAATCACTTAGTTATGCAAGAGAGTTGAGGTTGAGGAATATTTGGGGGACAATTAGATATCCTTGAAGACACCTATTTACCCACTAAAGATGCATAGTGAGGGCACAACTTTAAAGAGCACAAAGAGAAAGATTGAGTTGGGTAAGATATGGATGATGATATTGACACTTACAGGCCATCCTCGATAGTACCATTCGAGGAGCTCTTTAGTGAAATGTAGATAGTGAAAGAGTTGGTGTCTAAATTACTATAGGGACATTATGGTTCTTCTATAGATCGTCACTCTTATGTCACCCAGAGTGATTATGAGAGGTTTCTTGAGGATTAGAAGGAACAGAGAGCCATTATATCAAGGCTTGAGTGGGCCTACTCATCCTTGGCAAGGTTATATTGAGAGCTATGAGATTCTCATGAAAATATCAAGAGAAAGGAGAAGAAGAGAGATAAATTTTTCACCCGCATATAGAAAGGGGTGACGGGCTTGTGAAAGGTCCTAAATCCCAAAGATAGACTTTCATCTCCCAGAGTATATGTGGATGGTGACATTTTTTCCAGGTGCTCTGACGATGAGGATACAGATTCTGATGATGCTTATGAGGAGACGGCGAGTGATGACCATACTTTATGTAGTTTTAGGGAGCACCTTAAACTCTTTCTATGCTTTCATGTGATACAGTGAGGACACTACAAGTTCTTTAGTTAGGGGTGCCCTTATCTCCATAGTTATTTCTTATTTGATATTAGGTCTATATGATTTGGAAGTTTATTTAGATGTTTTATGTTTTATTTGGATAATTTTATTCTGTTTTGATGGATAATTTATTGATTTGGATTATAATATTAGGTACCCTGATGTTTCCTTTTATTATGTGGATTAGTCATTTTTTATTCTTAGATTTTTATTTTTATTTTCATGTTTGATGATGATTGCGGATGATCCTTTCCTTATGATAGATTGAGTGATGACATTCTTAAGGAAAAATCATCGTGTATGGGGTTTGAAGTCATTGATGCAGGGGAAGTCTGAGTACCTGTGTCATTGTACAATGGGATATCCATTATTCCTATGATGAAGTCTGAGTATCCATACAGTTTGTTCTTGCAAAAGCCTAAATGTGAGATAATGTCTTGATTTGGTCCCAATGATAATTAATCTTGCATGCTGTAATATGAAGCAAACATCCCCATCCTTCCAAATTTTTTGTGAAAATCAAGGGCAAGGAATTGAATAATTGTAACAACGCTTTAAATCTTTTTATGACTCAAAATTCTTTAGTCGGTAGTGTGAGATGAATAACTCCTTTTTCTCTCAAATAGGAAATACAATTGATCCTCCTAGAAAAGTTTGCCTACCATGTGCGATGAGTTTTGTTGATTGATTCTCATTCTTACTTGTGTCATCTAGAATATGCCCATTGGTCTTTCAAATCTAATCTTGATTACGTGTGTTAGGTGAAATGATCTTAGGCCTACTTTGTGATTATTGAGAACTACTTTAGCCTAAAAATCCTACCCAATGCTAGAATGGTATCCCTAATCACCCCTCTTGAGATGATGAACCTTTCTTTGGCAACTGCATTATAGGCCCTAAACTTTTTGAAAGATTATCCCTCTTTTAAACACTACCTTCCTTCAACTTGAAAGAGCCAACTTGAGGCTACAAGCCTAAGTTATGGGTGGTGGATCTTAAAAGAAGGTGATCATGGGCCATAGTCTTGTAATAGAGTTCCTAGGAGCAACTCAATAATGAAAACTAAAATAGAGAAAGAAAGGGAGAAACAAAAGAAAGAAAATCATGAACTTACAAAAAAGGACAAAAAAAAGAAGAAAATACTTCCAAAAGATAGATAAACTAAAGTGATATAAGTAGGAACACATGTGAATTGGAAAAGAATGAAGTGGCTCATAATACAAAGTTTGGTATAGTTAGTGAGTTATGTAGAGTTCAAGGAGTGTGTAGTCACTTTCATCCTAAATTTTTATCCTACCCTTCCCCTATCCTACATTATAAGCCTTAAAAAAACCCTTCGATATCTCTAACCAAGTGTCTTTGAGTTAGCAATGATTGAAAATAAGGGCAATCATATGGCATAATACTTGTTTGCATTGAGAAATTCTTTGCGAGTGTGAGTTCTTGCACATTAGCCCCTTGATGAATGATTGAAATTATGGTGTGATAGGACTTTTCTTTCATCAGAAGGCATATAAACTGACCTAGTTTTGGTGATATTGTCATGTTCCAAAAATGAGGCGAAGGAGTGTAAGTGAGTCTCTATTGATAGAGAGTCATATCTTGAGAGTTAGTTATTATTACTTAATTATTCTACAAAGTCCCTTGCATCCTAGAAAATGTGATTGATTTTGAGGGGATTTGTTTGGATAGAACTTCTTATGCTTATTGACTAATTATTGGTGCTAATCAAGTTTAAAATCATGGTGATCAATTGGTTAAAAAATAGATAGTCTCATTGAGTGTGAGATAGTGTTGTTTGAGGACAAGCACGACTTAAGTTGGGGATGTTGATGAGTGGAAAATTTTCCTCTCATTTACAGCTAAATTATTTCACACTATGGTGAAATGATTGAATATATGAGACTAGCTCTGTATAAAATACACTAATTTCTAGTTTTTTTTTTTTAATCTTATAGGTAAACCAAATGAAAAAGATTTGAGGCAATGCTAAAAAAGGAGAAAAATAACCAAAAGACTGACAAAGGTTGATGATGAGCTCCAAGATATGAACCTTAGATATTGCTATGCAATTTGAGGGTTGCGATCCGCGACTGCAACTATGGGAGTGGGATTGCGAAGGTCAGGCAAATTTCAAGGGAAAAATTGGAATTTCATAAAGCTTAGTCCCAAGATATAAAAGGCCCAATGTTCACATGTTTAGCATCTAATTTTCAAATTTTGGAGAGCTAAGAACAATTTTGTGAGTAAGAAACAATTTATGGAGTGTTCCTAAGAGATATTTTGGTTTTGTAAATTGAAATTGAAGTTTCACCCTATACTTATTGCTATAACTTGTTTTTATGATGATCAGTTAACATCAAGTGACCAGGTCCCTAGGTCTTCAAAGAAAAATACAATTTGTCACATGGCTTGCACGGTTTTGTATTCTAGTGTAACAAACTGCGCAGGTGAGAAGTGTACCTTTTAGGACACCTAGTCCAATCAGATTTCTACCCTAATCATTACTCCACTATAAAAGAAATAGAATGTCTCTCAATTGATGAGTTTTTGCAAAATTAAAATATAGAGTGTGAGAGAGGTGAAAACTCAGTGTTACAATATTGCTCAAGTTCTTATTTGTACTGAAAGTGAGAGTGTTCTTGAGTAGAGTCTTGGTCTGTAATTAAATAACTTATGCTATAATGGTGATGTTTTCTTCTTACTTTCCTTAGAGTGGTTAGGTAGAGTTACTTAAGTTCAATACTGATTAGAGTTAATTAGTATTGAAGTATGTTCATGGAAGGGTTGTCAAGTTAGTCTTGTAACAGAGTTATTGCATGCTGCAGGAGCCTAGAGTTAGGTTCAAATCGAGCTATAATCAAGAGGTTGATTATAGTTGATTTTTCAGAGCTTGTGAGGGCAAGTTGTGGTTTTTTCTCCCTTGATCAAAGAGGCTTCCACATTAAATTTTGGTATTGTTCAATTTCCTACAAAGTCTCTGTTCTCTAATGCTTTACTATTTGATTGCATGTGATTGACTCTAAGGGACCTGGTCCCTTACAAGGTGGTACAATCCTTATAGTTTCAAAAATTAGTATCAGAGACAGAACACTCTAAACGGTTCACACCTAGAGTGTTTTGGTTACCATGATTGCTCTACCTAATTTGGAAGAAGGGAAATCTACCACTAGACCTCCTAGATTTAATGGGCAGTACTATGGCTGGTGAAAAACAAGGATATTTGACTTCATTATGTCTTAGGATAGTGAGTTGATGGATGTTATACTTGATGGTCCTCATGTTACTATTAAAGAGGTCAAACAGGAAGAAATACCTAGAATGGTTGTTAAAAGTAGAAGAGGGTTTAATGATGAAGATAGAAATAAAGATGAGAAAAATTATAAGGCAAAGAAACTGCTAATGGTGTGGCATAGGACCTGATAAATATAATATGATCTCTGCTTGTGAAAATGTTAAGGAGATCTGGGATTGCCTGAAGACTACTTGATACGCCCAAATTACACCTCTCTTACGAGAGAGTAAGCGGTTGTTGTAAAATATATAACCCAACTAGGTTGGGGTCGAATCCCTTAGGGAATATGGAGCTAATTAAGTTGTATACAGATTAGTTATCTTTTAATCGTTTGTTTTCGTAAAATAAACATGGGATATTTGATTCAGTTCACAAATTAATGGTTTCAGTTTAACAAGAAGAAATAAGTGTAGTAGTATTCAAATTCAGAGAAATAGCAAGCTAGGGTTATGTCCACCTTATAGTTTTCAATACTTTCTAACTACGGGATTTACGAATTCATACATGCATTGTGGTTACAGAGAAACGTGTTGTATTTAATAACATAATCCAAGTGTTTCTCAACCATCAAGGACTAATTCACTTTAGTTCTCTCGAATCAAAAGCGTTTACCAAAAAAAATACAAAATCTCCAAGTAGTTAATCCTGTTAAGGCATTAATGTATGAAATAGCAGTTGAAAATCCTATTTTATTGTCACAACTCTCTTTTTCAAACATCAACCTTTCTTTCGAACAAGTTGTGTTTTAAGGCATATCCTCTATGTTTGCAACCACGAGAATTCAAGATAAGCAAAAAGAGTATGATGTAAACAAATCAATGCATAATGAATTCAAGACCCAAAGTGATATATTGTATGTTACAAGGCTTCCATAACCCTAACTAATAAACTTAGATACTCATGGGTAAAATTGAAATCACAATAGAAATATTCATTATACAAAAAACTAGAAGACGATCTTGGTAGAGAAGATGAATAGCGTTTCTCCCTTAGTGTAAGCCGCCTCTCTCCTCTCTCAAAATAATACAGAATAATGAATTATGAATAAAAATTCAGCATTAATCCTTTTAATAATCCTTTCTCTCATAATTGCTTTCTAAGTCCCTGAACTAATTATAAATGACCAAATAGTCTTGGACATAGTTTCTAGGTGCCACATTTAGTCCAGATTGCTACTCTATCTTGTGCCATATGCCATCCACATTCTATAGTCCCATTATCTTGTGCCATATGCCATCCACATTCATTAATACCTGAAATCATGCTAATCACATCGGTTAGCTCAATTACATAGAAGTAGAGTAAAAACATAAGAAACTAGGCACTTTGTTCTCTAAACTTAGCTAAAATATGGATAAGTTATGGTGCTTAGGCGTATAAATACATCCAAGATCACCACCCCACACTTAAAGCTTTGTTTGTCCTCGAACAAC
>NC_061111.1:34792543-34862166 GCF_002878395.1 Capsicum annuum | reverse complement strand
GCACTTTGTTCTCTAAACTTAGCTAAAATATGGATAAGTTATGGTGCTTAGGCGTATAAATACATCCAAGATCACCACCCCACACTTAAAGCTTTGTTGGTCCTCGAACAACATATCCATTTATGCATACTACACAAGCCTTAGCACCCACAAAGGAAGACAAGATTCTCAAATAGGCTCACACAACAATTATGAACAAGAAGTAGATTCTGGAATCATTACTAGAGATAACCTACCCTCAAGAATAGACTCATTAAGTTGTCAATTTCATGCATACCATTTAAGCAAAGAAATCATATAAATTACCCAACCTTCATCAACCACGTGCCCTCATAACAAGAAAGTTACCCATAATCACTCACAATCATGCAGTTTCTAACAAAATGGGTACAAGAATCAAGTTGCGCTCACTCTCACAAAGAATTCTCATATTACAACTGATGACCATATGCTTGACCTTAGTGTAATACTCCACTAATACCAGAATGCTAAGATTAGGATCAAATAGGTCTTTTACGGGTTGTAATGCAGGCTAAAGGATGGGTAGAAACTATTTTGGCCAGAAATCGTGACTATCTCCCCTAAGAGCTTTAATACACTATATTATGTAATTAAGACCAATCTCTAACAATCAATTTCCACTTCTGCTATCTTCACAGATTTGCTTTTCACCCCAACTCATTAAGCTCAATTAATAACACTATGGTGGGAATATGCAACCCTTTTAAATATTTTTTTTACACCTGTTTCACATACGCACCCCTATAATAGCCACCCTCAACTTAAGTAATTTGCCTTAGTTGAGGTGCACAATGTTCAAGAAGGACCAGGGCCAAAACAGGTTAATTGTAACATGTCTGGGATAAAATTTAGAACTTTTTAAACAGTTTTTGCTACTCCCAACTACATCAATTTTACACGCAAATAACTAGACTTTAGGGCATCTATTTCACCTTTTCCTCTTATTGTCAAACTCGTAACTCAAATTGATTATACATTAAAGCGCTTAGGAGCTTTTGGATCAAATTATGGTCTATTAAAGAACAGATAAGGCTACATATGAGGCTAACAAAAGAACAAGCTAAAGGCTCAAAGACGATAGCTAAGATAATGTACAAAGGAAGGTGAAAAGAAGGTATGAACAATGGTTATCAAAGAAATGCCTAAATCATCTCCTAAACTCACAATCTTTATTTTGCTTTGCACACACACACCAGGTAAGTTCTAGCATCAGTTGCAATAAGTAATATACAACAGTCTTACACACTGATGGCACATGTTCAACTCAATTAGGAGAATTATAGATTATCAACCCAACAATTACATGAATTCAAATAAAACCAACAATCACAACAAGAGTCACAACTAGAGCCTAGGTATTTCAAATGTAATGATCCATCACATACTTATGTTATAATGTCATGTGATCCACAAGAATAGTTACATGCAATTAAATGACTAATTTTCTATTAAGACGATCATCAACCATCATCATCGAGAAAAGCACCTAATTATGACTAAATAGAATAAATATCTAACAAGAAATAAAATAAACAAAATAACTAATCCTATCACAGAAGAATGATAAGGAGAGGGTACTATTTTCTTACAAAAAAAGTAGCTAGTAACCAACCACCCTACACTTAGGCTAAGCACTGTCCCCAGTGCAAATAAAAAGATAAAAAACCTCGCTAGTAGTACTCCTCATCCACATTAGAAGTCATTCTACCTGCGTTAAGATCATCGTCGGAGCCATTTTTCCTGTGTTCATCATATCATCCACATCAGCTATAGATAATAAAACTAACTATAACTAAAATGAGGGTGGTGAAGTCACCATCCCACACTTAATTTGTTAGTATCAAATAATTAAGTGTTGTTGCCGGGTACTCAGACTTTGCCAACATACACTTTGACATGGTGCATCAACATTAGTCACAATACAATTCACTCACTTCAATTCCCCCAATTCTATTTCAATTAAACACTTTTTGAACAGAATCATGCTTTACACTTTCAACCATATCAAAATATACAAAAAACCATCACTTTCACAACATCACCATGGCAAGAATTTAATTTGTAATCCTTAAGAAATCAATTAGCTATAACATAGAGCCACAATAACTAAGGATTAAGAAAGTAAAACTTACCTTAAATATGAAAGATTAGTGAAGGACAAAGAGAATGGTGGGAGCTCAATATTGTACGGATTAAGGGTAAAATATGGATGAATTAGGGCATTAAGGGTGTGGATTCTATTAAAGGGTGAAATTCGGATTGGATTGACCCAACTAGAAGTCGGGTACCAAGCTAAATTGGAAAGGGTATGTGACGCACAAGGGAAGGAAAATGTTTAAGTGTGTGCCGCACAAGGTATCGCACACATTAAGGTCTGTGGTGCATTGGACATCGCACGGGTGAGGCAGTGGGCATGTGCATTTAAGTGTGCATCGCATATGTTATCGCACAAGGGTAAGTGTGCGTCGCACAAAGTATCATACAGATTAGGTTGTGCACCGCTTTGGTTATCGCACAAGTAAAATAGTGAGGGTGTGCGGTTAGGTATGCAATGCACAAGCCATCGCCAAAGTTAAGGCGTGCGATGCCTAAGATATAGTATACATGAGGGTGATCTTAGGCTATGTGTTAGGCGACGCCTTTGCCATGGCCTATGTAATCTTGGGCACCACACACCCTGTAGTATACTTAAACTTAGACACCATGCACCTATTCTTCATATAAAGCATTGAGAACGATCCCTACACTACCACCACAGAGCTCATCCAAAGTCACAAAATAAAGTCACACCGCAAAACTTTTTGGGTCGGATTACCATAAATTGGGGCACGACTCTAACATGAATCATACTTAAGCCTTACATATTTGACCACTCCAACTTACTTGTAATGTTCCCATCACTCCTAAACTTACCACCGTTGACATGGCTTAATTCCAAACCAAATTTGGGACTAATTTCCTCCTTAGTACTTCATGCATGTAAACTTAATCAAAAACAATAAAAATGATTAGAAGGATGGGTTGCCTCCCACCAAGCATCGTAGTTTCGATCATGGATCAACTCTTATTTTTGTATTTTTGTTTAACATGATAAAATGAAAATAAAATCATGGGTTGCCTCCCATGCAACACCTAATTTAATGTTTTGGCACGACTCGATTATCTTGACTACTCAGACTTCATCAAGATACGTCAATGATGCCATTTGTACCTTATTTGCTAGATCAAGAAAATGCTCCATTCCTAGTCCAACCACTTTGAAGCCACTCACATCCTTGCTTGCAAGTTCAACCAAACTAGCTATAGTCTCCACAACATACCTATCCTTAACTGGTACATCTCGCTCATATTCATAGAATATATCAACAATTGAGAATACACTCATCTCCTTTTGTTGTTTCATAGACCGACATACTTCAAAACTAACTTGTTTCTCATTGAGCCTAAATTTCAGCTCATTCATCTCTATGTCAACTAATACTCTCCTAGTTGCTAAGAACAGCCTACCCAAAATTCTGGGTACTTCAAAGTCCACTTTGCAATCAAGAATTACAAATTCAGCAGGAAATATAAAATCTGGAACTTTTACAAGTACATTATGTAGAATCACAATCGGCCTTTTTACTGATCTATCCGCCATTAGAAGCTATATATTAGTGGGCATAGGATCTCCCAAACCTAGTTTCTTGAAAACCGTCAATGGCATAAGATTTATCCTTGCCCCAAGATCACAAAGGTTCTTTTCAAACTTTAGCAATCCAATCGTACATAGAACAGTAAATGCTCCCAAATCAGCTTTTTTCTAGATAATAGATCTTGTAGCAATAGCACTATAATGATGAAGAATGTCTACCATTTTATAGGTCAGAGTCCTTTTCTTCGTCAGCAGGTCTTTCATAAACATAGCATATCCAGGCATCTATTCTGGTGCTTCAACTAATGGTACATTCACTGTCAACTACTTTAATATAGTCATGAATTTGCTAAACTTGCCATCATCTTTATTCTTCTTTAATTATTATAGATATAGGGGTGGTGGACTTGGGATTTCAGTTGGAGAAACTTTTACCTCCTTTCTTATGCCTTTCTTTACATCACTAACATGCTTTGGCTTAGGTGGTTATTCCATTTCCACACTCTTCTTTTCCAAACTTCCTAACTCTACAGGAACCACTGAAGATTCATCAACTATCTCCTAATCCATTTAAACTGCATCATTATGACAGGATGCTCCCAATGCTAGACTAGACAACATCTTACCACTACTAGTGGTAATGCCCATACACGATCAATCATTCCTCGGATTTTGAACTATATCATTTGGTAGAGTCCCATTCTGTCTTTGGTTGAATGCTGTGGATAATTGGTTTAACTGTTGCTCTACTTGTTTAAAAGTAATTGAGTGTGAGTTTACTAGTTGACTCATGGAAGATATGTCACTCTTCATAGTAGTCACCCCAGAATTGGTCGCCTCAACACATTTTAATAGTTTCTCATTATGTACTCCATGGACATTTTACCTGAACTGGTGGAAGCATTATCATAGCTTCCAGGAGGTAATATAATACACTCCTATCACTTTTATTCTTCCAATCTCCTTCATGGTTCCAACCTTGGTTTCCTTGACCACCGGTCCAGAAACCCCTCTGGTTATGCAAATAGTTAGCCTCTTCCTCAGTGTTTGATTCAGCTCCCTTACCGTGGGACCCCATAGCTTTTAACTTTTCTATATTCCCTAACCGTAAATATTTTATGAGCAGATCCATTTGGGTTTTCATGTGAGCTGTATCCTAATCATGCTCTTCTTCTCTCCTACGCTGATCTACTGATATTACACTAGACCCAGTATTCCTTACTACCACAGAATCTCTAGTGTGCCAAGCTATACTTGTCTTAGTCATCCTTTCTAACATGTCCACAACCTCAGTAAAGGAGAGCTCTATAGAATCACCTCCTGCAACATTATCCACTATTGGCTTTGTAAGTGAGTTCAAAGCTCTGTTAGAATATTTCCATCAAGTGTTCATCAGTCATCTTATGGTTTGGGCATTGAGTCAACTTCTTTTTAAATCTTGCCCAAGTCTCATGCAAAGTTTCATTAGCCAATTGCCAAAAGTTACTGATCTCATCTCTCAACTATAATATTCTGGAGGGTGGAAAGAACCTTTCTAGGAAAGCTCCTTTCAATTGCCTCCAGTTTGTTACAGAATCAGGAGTTATCTCATTCAACCACATAGTCGTCTCTCTAGATAGAGACAATGGGAACAATCTTAAACAAATAGAATTTTGTCCCACTCCAGGATTATCAAATGACTTACAAATAATGATAAAATTCACCAAATATAGATTTGGATCATCACTAGGTAATACACCAAAGAGTCCTTTTAGATTCAGTGGCTGGATCATAGTACTGGTGATGTTGAATTTCACCCAGTAGCTAGTGGTGGTAGAATGATTTCCCTAGTAGATCCAGTTCCATCTAAGTCATCCTTATCATTGTCAATATCAAATTGTGTAGCTTGGCAGTCTAGTCATCCTCTGAATGGATGATTTCGATTTATAGGTGCAACTACCCCTACTGTACACCTTCTATTAACCGGGTCAATTAAATCATCATCTCCCAGGTCCTCTTCATCTAGATTAGGTCGACCTGGGTTATCTGTATTTTGCTGATTTAATTGAGCATTAGCCAAAGCGGCTAATCTTTCAGCTTCCTATTGGTTAGCCATTCTTTCAAAGAGATTAGGCTCAGGATTGAAGGGTAATAATAATTCCCTTGAACTTCTTGTTCGTGGCATAAACAACAATGAGCCTGTAATGAAAAAAACAACAAATACACATAAAATAAATAAACTTGACTAACAGTCAATTAACACACATAAACTCAATCGACCACCATATTCCCTGGCAACGGCACCAAAATTTGATACGCCCAAATTACACCTCTCTTATGAGAGAGTAAGCAGTCGTTGTCAATAAATAATCAAACCAGGTTGGGGTCTAATCCCACAAGGAATATGGTGCTAATTAAGTTGTATGCAGATTAGTTGACTTTTAATCGTTCGTTTCCATAAAATAATAGGGGAGATTTGATTCAGTTCATAAATTAATGATTTTAGTTTAACAAGATAAAATACGTGTAGTAGTATTCAAATTCAGAGAAATAGTAAGCTAAGGTTATGTCCACCTTATAGTTTTCAATACTTTCTAACTATGGAATTTATGAATTCATACATGCATTGTTCTTATAGAGAAATGTATTGTATCTAATAACATAATCCTCGTGTTTCTCAACCATCAAGGACTAATTCACTTTAGTTCTCTCGAATCAAAAGAGTTTACCAAAAACAATACGAAATATCCAAGTAGTTAATCCTGTTAAGGCATTAACGTATGAAATTGGGGTTGGAAATACTATTTTATTGTCACTACTTTCTTTTCCGAACATCAACCTTTCTTTCGAACAAGTTGTGTTTTAAGGCATATCCTCTATGTTTGCAACCACGAGAATTTAAGATAAGCGAAGAGAGTATGATGTAAACAAATCAATGCATAATGAATTCAAGACCCAAAGTGATATATTGTATGCTACATGGCTTCCATAACCCTAGCTAATAAACTTATCTACTCATGGATTAAACGGAAATCACAATATAAATATTCATCATACCAAAAACTAGGAGACGATCTTGGTAAAGAAGATGAATAGCATTTCTCCCTTAGTGTAAGCCACCTCTCTCCTCTCTCAAAATAATACAGAATAATGAATTATGAATAAAAATTCAGCATTAAGCCTTTTAATAATCTTTTCTCTCATAATTGCCTTCTAAGTCCCTGACCTAATTATAAATGACCAACTAGTCTTGGACATAGTTTCTAGGCACCACATTTGGTCCAGACTGCTACTCACTCTTGTGCCATATGCCATCCATATTCTATAGTCCCATTATGTCTTCATCTACTTCATTAATACCTGAAATCATGCTAATCACATCGGTTAGCTCAATTACATAGAAGTAGAGTAAAAACATAAGAAACTAGGCACTTTGTTCTCTAAACTTAGCTAAAATATGGATAAGTTATGGTGCTTAGGCATATAAATACACCCAAAATCACAACTCATAAAGGAACTACTGATGTAAAGGATTCAAAAGTTGGAATGTTGTCTACTTAATATGAAACTTTTTCAATGAAGAAAGGAGAGACAATTCAATAAATGCATACAATATTCACTTTTATTACAAATGAGCTATACTAATTAGGAGAAATAATTCCTTTATAAGAACAAGTAAGAAAAATTATAGGTGTTCTTTCTAAGTCCTGGGAAAGAAAAGTGGATGCTATTACTAAGGTAAGAAACCTGAAGACTCGTACTATGGATGAACATATTGGCAATACGAAAACACATGAACTCAAGAAGTAACAAGAGCAAGAGAAGAAGGAAGTAAAAAGGAAAAAATCTTTAGCATTGAAGTCTTATAAGTCAAATTCAAATGAATATACATTGATGTTTCCTATTTATAAATAAAAATGTATTAGATAAATGAAGTAAAGTGGTCAATTTCAATGAAGAGGAAGCAACAACAAAAAGGAAGGCACTGTTGAAGTTTGTCATAAATGTGGAAGTCTTGAGCATTTCATTATGGACTGTCCAATACAAAAAGTAGACTACTAAGAATATCTCTAGACGGATGTGACAAAGGAAAGAATAAGGAATAGGTCCCTAAACAATCAAGAATAAAGGTTTTTGCTGACTATGTAGTGAAACAAACTTTAACTATCTAGGGAGATTCATCTAGTGAATCTAATGAAGCTGAAAGGCCTAAGGTTGTGTCTATGCTAGTTATGGAAGACAGTGAAGTCATCTATGATTCCTTATTTTCCTTTATTGCCAACACAGAACATAAAGAAGAAGTTGAGTAACTCTCTCTGACATTAAGTAAAACATAGATAACTACTCTGCTAAGAAGATAAAAAAGCTAGCAAATGTGTTGATTGATTCTATGTGTGAATTGACTACTGAGAAAAATGTCTACAAGAGAAAGTAGAGAATCAGGAGATTTGAGTTAATTACTTTAACTCTTCAGATATCTAAAGATAAGAAACAGGTTACTAAGTTGAAATTTGAAAATCTTAGCTTAGTGAGTCAATTGGAGAAAGCAAATGGTTCTAATGGTAAAGGGAAGAAAGAAGCCTCAAGGACTCAAATTGAGCTTGAAGAAAAGATGAAGAGTTCCCAAAATCATCTTATGACTTCCCTCAATAAGAATGAAAAGTTAGAAAAGGACCTAGTCCATCTAAGAGAAGAACTCAACAAATCTCTACAATAGACCACATCCTCTCAAGTCCTTTCTAATTTAACTGGTTAGAGTGTCAATAATGGTAAAGGGATTGGATTTTAGTACAAAACATAATCACTTGGGTCGCAAGATAATATTTTTCATGATGTTAGAAGAAAGGTCCACAAACATCTATGCACTCACCATGGAAAAGATGGTCACTTGAAATAAAGTCGCCAAAGCTTGATTAGAGTTAGAATAAATAGTGTTAGATACATCCATAAAGGGAATGTATATTTTAAGAGTTCCATAAATTTATAAAATATGAAGAAGCTCACATTACCAAGGTGACTAAGAAGGATTTGATCACACCTTTTTCCTCCTACTAGGGACTCAAAATCAAGTGGGTACCCATATCTTACAAATGACTTTGTTTATAGGTGGAGAAAGAGATTGTAGTTAGAACAGGTTCATTGATAGTAGATATTCAAAGCATATGACTAGAAGGTCTGACTATATTCTCTCTTACAAAATACTTCAAAGAGGAGGTGTCTCATATGAAAATCTTAAAAAGGATCAGAAGTATGTGTTTATGACCACGTATAACTGCACAAGGTTCACCTAGACTATATTAATAAGGATAAAACCTATGAGGTTATAGTTACTTCTGCTAAGCAAGTTAAAATTGAAACTAAATTGGATAATATTGCTGAATAGAATGGTTAAGATCCAAATGATGTAGATGAAAATAATGAAAGTAAAGGTGATCTAGGATCTGAGTAACAGACCCCAACTCTAGTAGAAAACAATAAGAAGGGTTTAGTCTAAATTCACAGGGACCTGGTCCCAGTGAAAATCATCTCAGAAAGACAAACTGGAGGCACAAATATTCTCACATCCTAGACATTCAAACTCTACTTTTGGAGACTGAACTTTAAATCAGAGAATAAGTAAAAAAATGTCATGGGTTTACTAGTATTCTTGTCCCAAAGTGAGCTCAAAATGTGAAATGGGTTCTGAAGATGTTGAATGGTTCAATGCAATGCATAAGGAACTTTTGAAGCTTAAAGCATGTTAAGTCTGGGACCTGGTCCCCGGACCTATGTTCAAAACAATTTCTAAAATAAAGTGGCGAAATAAAGCAATCAAGTTGCATCTGGGATTGATCAAATTAACCTGACCTACTTAATGAATCAGTGTTTCTCCCTAAGATTGGCTATGATCGGAAGACAGGTATCCTTGGTAAGTAGGTTCACATTGGTCTAACTCAGTATTATACTTTTGAAGGTATACATCCATAGGAATAGTTTTGGAGAAGACAGTTGAGGAAAACACAAATGGAGAATTCACTTAAAAAGACAGGGATTTGGTCCCATCTCTCAAGTTAGTACCAAATTAGTGTACCTCAAAAATTATAAAATTTTGTTTTTAAAAGCTTCATGTCTTTTCTAATCTAAACAAAAGTTGTTAATTCATAACAAATATGAAGAGTCACACCTATTGTAGTCAAACACATCAATTCAAAAGGGCACCTTTTAAATATCAAACGGTCAACTACATTAATTACCAAAATCAAGTTTCTCTTATTGTATTCTTCTCTAAAGATTTTCAAATCATCTTCCTTAATCGTCCTCATCTCTAATCTATAATGGTCTTTTTTCCCTCTAATAAAAACTCAAAATGGCTGAAATTTAATCTTCCTCACCCCTTATGAAAGAGTTATCTTATGATCATCCTTAAGAATCTCAAAGTGTTTTACCCACCACACTTTCTCTTGAAATTCGAAAAACCCTAAGTTAACCCATTCCAGTCAAAACTCCAACAACCATTAAAAATCTTGCTGAGTTAGCCTTTAAAGTTGACTTAAATCAAGGTTTTGGTTTACCAATTGAACAAGGGGTTCCTCAATCTGAAGGTTCTTTTTCCTCAGAAGAACAAAAGTCCTCAGATATTTCACAAATCCTTGTTCCCTTTGAAGAATTAGAAGGTACTAAAATTTCAGAAAGCTTACAAGTACATGGTTCCCCTACTCCCTCTAAGTCAAACCCCATCTTTTCTTAACTATGTGATGAAGAAATTCATGTAAATAAATCAAACCCATTTAGCAACATAAATTGGGTAGCTAAAAATTTGCTTCTACTTTCATATGATCCTAATGAAAGATCTATTATTACAAAAGAGCAAACTGTAAGAGAAAAAGATAAAGTGACTAGGGATGAAGAAGTTTTATTACCTTCTAATAAGGAGGATAAGGATGAACCACTTCTTAGGTGGTCCATGAAGAAATAGAGGAGTAGTAAATGAAGGAGAAATTGATTGATTCTGGTGTAAAATTTACTAAATCCTACTCTACTAGGCGATCTGAAAAGAAACTGTTGGTGGATGTAATGAAGTCAAGCAAGTCTTTGACCACTAAGAGAAAAAAACTTAGGGAAGTTGCTATAGTGGAGGAGGAGAAGAATGTTGAAGTTGTAGAAGTATGAGAGGATTAGGGCATTGATCCTGAAGTTGTTATGACTGAAAAAATAAGAAAAGATGTTCATGGTGCTGGAAAGACCAGGTTCTCCAGTTCAAAGTTTGGTAGCCCTATTAGGATGAAACAAAAGTACATAGCTATAATGAAGAAGAAAGTCTCTAAGGGACCTAGTCCCAATAATAGAAAAGCTATTGAAAAGAATTATGTAGTGATTCAAAAAAAAAAGAAAGGAGGAATAAAAGAAGGATGTGACTAGAAAGTAAGGACATAAGATACTGAAAATACAGAAAGTACTATTAGGAAGATTTTTTATCCCAAGATATATGAAAAACCTGTAATGGTCGAGTTGGTGGAGTATGTTAGGTACCAGGGATGGTATACCTATTAGAGAAATCAACACCTATGGTCTTTGAGAATAATGTGAGAGAATTATATTACACTATAGAATTCTAAGAAAATAGGCTAAGTTTGATTGTACAGGTAAAAGAAAAGCAGATTAAACTTGATGAAGAGCCACTAGGGAAGATTTTGGATGTGCCTTATATTGGTGTGAGTAATGTTGTAAAGCAAAAACCCTCACCAAAATTCATGATTGATGCTTCTAAATTGGGAGGTATATCAATAATAGGTGTGAGGAAGAAGTGTCTAACAAGCGACTTTCAGTTAGTGTTTGAATTTATAAATAAGGTTATCTTGCCAAGGTCAGAAAAGAACCATAGCCTATGTTGTTGATCTGTTACTGATACCATATCTAAGTAAGTTTGAATTGATAGGCAATCCTTCTCTAATATTAGGACACATGCATAAAGTGATTCATGAGATGGAAGAAAAATATAGAATGCCATATAGGTATTTCTTGAACAAAGTTTTTAAGCCTTTTGGAGTGGTTGGAACTAAAGGGATCCCAGGAACTATTAAATAAATGTTTAGTTTGACAACATTAGTGTAGAATGAATGCATAGAAGGAAAGGTCGGAACTGTGTTCTAAATATCTGAGCTACTGGTTGTTCAAGAAAATCTAAGCAAAGAAATAGAGGAGTTGAGGATCAATCTAGCTGTTAAGGATGTTGAGATGGTGCACTTGAAGATGAAAAATTAGTAGCTATCTTCTGAGGGACTAGTTGCTTCTGAAGAACTTATAGCAGAAAATGCAAAGATCCAGACAAAGGTTGCAGAACTTACTGGTGAAGTTCAAGGACTAAATGCAGAAGTGAAGAACCTTACCAACCAGTTGTTGTATGCCCATGCTGTAGAGCATGAAATAATGGTGATGTTAATTAAGTCCCTTTCCTAAGCCTCCTTCTGCCTAAGTCCTGTTATCCATGTCTTCTTATCATCTCTGTGTCAGTTTGCTATCCCTTTGTCAATTTCCAGTCCCTGTTCTATTATGCATTATTGAAGATAGTTATTTTTATGTTTTTGTGGTATAATGTAATAGTACTAATCAACTTTAACAATTAATTAATTTCTGTTTGTGTTATTCATCTGTTCTCTCTTTAATTTAAAATTTCTTCTTTATGTTGGTATTGCCCTAGTGGCTTTGAGTCAACTATCTTGTGCGTACTTTTATTCTTGGTTTACTATAATTTCTTTTCAATGATGTAAAATATAGGAATACAAAATTAATGTGGTAAGGATCGAGTGAGGGTGTGTGTGTGTGCATGATGTGTAAGAGACCAGGTACCAACTGTACATATGGTAAAGTATGATGGTATATTGATAGGAGGAACAATGACCTAAATTAAAAATGATGAGTGTAGGTATAGTGACAAGGGAAAGTAAATTTTGATGTCAATTTACAACATGGGAACAGGTCCCTAAGTTGCATGAAATATTGATAAAGGGAGAATGGTACATAATGATAGGGGAAACATTTATCCACAGTAATGGTAATCACTCTGAGTAAAAGATATGGATGAACATTCATGCTAAAAAATATATGGTTGGTTTGTCTCATCAAAAATGGGAAAATTGCTATATCTTTCTTTTGATGATGGTCAGCCAATATCAAGGGACCAGGTCCCTAGATCTTTAAGGAACATACAAGCTGTCACATGGATTGCATAATTTTGTCTTCTAATCTAAAACATTGCGTACGTGAGATGTGTACCTTTCATGACACCTGGTCCAATTAGATTTCTACCCTAATCATTATTCCACTATAAAGGGAAAAGAATGCTTCTCAATTGGTAAGTTTTTGCAAAATCAAAATATAGATTGCGAGAGAGGAGAAAACTCAGAGTTACAATATTGCTCAAGTTCTTATTTCTATATGTACTGAAAGTAAGAGTGTTCTTGAGTAGAGTCTTGGTATGTCATTGAATTACTCATCCTATAAGAATAATGTTTGCTTCTTGATTTCTTGAGAGTGATTAGGTAGATTTACTTAAGTTCAATATTGATTAGAGTTAATCAGTATTGAAGTGAGTTCTTAACAGATTTATCAAGTTAGTCTTGTAATAGAGTCATTGCAAGCAGTAGGAGCCAAGAGTTAGGTTCAAATCAAATCTGTAATCAAGAGGTTGATTATAGTGGATTATTGCGAGCTAGTGAGGTCAAGTCATGTTTTTCCTCCCTTGAGAAAGGAGGTTTGCACATTAAATCTTGGTGTTGTTCAATTTGCTAAAAAGTTTTTATTCTCCACTACTTTACTATTTGATTGTATGTGATTGACTCTAAGGGACCTGGTCCCTTATATGGCAGTGCAACCCCTACCGTTTCAACACTTAATTTGCTTTTCGATTGATGAGTTGAATGCCAAATTAGGTATATTTCTATCCTTTAATTTCATGAATAGATAACATTATATCTTGGAGTTATGTTTGATTAGGTGATAATTAATGTGTGGGTGCTGATTGTTAGTCCAATTACTTAGCTAATTGTGCTGGGTTTTGCTCTTATTTCATAATTGAATTGAGAATTATGGGTGAAAACCCCTATTATTTTGGATCCCAAATCATCATTGAAAGACAGATGTGGGTGAAGAGTATCTGCAAACAACAACTTGAATTAGCTTATTTCTTAGCATCATCTTAGAAATAAGGGTGCTATTTGAATTAGCTCTTTTCATAAGCATCATCTTAAAAATAGGGGTGCTAGTTGAGGTAGTGGATTGGTTGTTTTAGAATGCTCGTGAAGTGTTCGAAAGAATCCATGAGTGATGTTTGGTGTATTATTGAAAGGTAAACACCAACACCCTAGATCTAGCCTATCCAAAACCCTTAGCAAAGATTTGGACTAACTATTGATTACCAATGCATGAACTCCACTAGGATAGCATAACACCAAGGTCCTTCTCAACTTAGTAACACTTCTTACTTGTTTACTCATGCATTAGAATCATTTAGAATTAAGTTTAACATAGTTACCTTTAAATCCACCATTTATTTTCATGAATTGTTTAATTTCTGCATTACGAGCTAATACTTAGATAACTCTCAACACTTGCAAATTGTGAATACTAAGCTTGCACTCCTCGAGGATTCAACCCAGACTCTGACACACCTCAAAAACCAGGCCATGTCGTATGGGCACCTTAAGCACACATGTACCAAAGATAGCCCCGATAACCCAACCCAATCATCATGACATCCATCACAAGGGTCAGAGGAATTCTCGGCCAAAAATAATATAGCAGAAATATGACTAAGTATCAAGGCTTAATAAAGTCTAACCATTTCATTAGAATCATCAACTAAGCATATACCCAAGTCCATATTTATCCACAATACCTCTATACAAACAGAATTTTAGAAATGTATATGTCGGGGCAAGCCCCCGAATATGTCGGGGCAAGCCCCCGACAATAGCCAAACCAAGTCAAAATAGATAGTCTAAAGATAGGGGACCCAGAATGAACGTCTTCCGAAGAAAGAAAGCTCACTACTCTAAGTCAATGTATGAGCTGCTTCAATCGGTCTAATCATTATGTAGAAAAAGAAGAAGATGGTCCGACCCCTATGTCACGTAGAGACATAGCATCTAGAGACGGTTAGCAGTTGGAGTGTAAGCATGTAACATAAGGATAAGGATAAAATAACATCATCATTTAATAACAATTCAATATATCGCATTCCATCACATTCATAACGTTATCCACACAAATAGGTATATCACATGCCAAAATTTGATCAAGACTTATCATCACTTTCAAACATTCATTCATTAGACATGAAGTGGGGGACTCTAACCCTCTACACTTATGGATTCAACACTTCACATTAGGCATAGGACTTTAACCACCTATACATACTATTAGGATAAGACTATAGCCATGCACACACATTCTTTTGTCAAGGACTTTAACCATATACACATTCATTAGCCAAGGGACTCCAACCATACACTTATTTATTTAAGCAAAGGACTCCAACCACATGCTCACACATTAGTCAAGGTAATTTCACCTCAAGATATCTCTACAAGTAAGGGACTTTAACCTCAAGCTATGTCATAAGGCAAGGGACTCCAACCATGAGCCATCTCTTAAGGCAAGGGACTCCAACCTCAAGCTATCACAACCATCACTAGTTGGCATTGGTACTTTAACTTCTTTTCCTATACATCAACATTCATCAACACTTAAGGACTTTAACCATTAAATCAATTCAACACTATTCATGACTATATGGTCCTCATGGGAGCCTTTATTGCTTAACCATTTCATTAGGCCAATGCCTTCATTCAATTTATCATACAATTCAATTCATGGTCATCAAGACCTATAAAACTAATTCACATTTCATTAGCAACTATATACCACATTCTTCTGTACTTTAGTTTAACACACAATTCAAGCCCATTTTTATGTCTAGGGACCTTACCCTCTCATTAACCATCAACTATCAAAGTTATCAATTTCACCATACATGGTTCATATTACCTTCACAATATCATTCATCAAGCATTCATACTTATTGGGACATTGCCTCACCTTAATACATCATCAACATGTACCTAGTTGTTTTACTTGGACATTTTCACAAACACCTTGGGTGCATACCTTTAACAAGATAATTCTCATAGTAGAAATCATCAAGACTAAGGTTACCCAAGACCTTTATGTTAAACAACATACAAAAAGAACCCACATATACAATCTACCATCAATAACATGTATCGATATAAGTATAAGAACGAATCATCATTCTTAATTGTTAGGTAGGAAAACCCTTTTTCATTTGATTCAAAATCACTATGTACACTTACTAATCCCAGTGTGAAATACATGGGTTTAGATTTATTTAGAAAGAGGAAAAGGTGCATGACTTAAACAACTTGAATCACCAAGAATGTTGACTCCTTCTGACCACTAGATGAACACCTCCAAACCCAAGCCTCCAATCTTGCTCCAAGAAGCTTTTAGAGTGTTTTGGAATGTTTATGTCTTTTAAATAAAGACTTAGGAGGCTACAATGTCTTATATAGTGAGAGGGTTTAAGGTTTTAGGCATAGGAAATGACCAAAAGTTCCTTGTTTAAAAGCTGGAAAGTCCACTCTTGCAGGGTATGACTCCCCCTCATGGTTCTTATGGCAATCATGACCTAGGGTATAAGTGGTACCCTAACTCGTACTCTAGTCTTATCCTAGGTCAACCACACTATTGTAACCAAATGGTAAGACTCATGCCCTAATCATGAACTTCACCCATAATAAAAACAATCCACTCTAGGTTAGGTTTTCACTCTATATGATGTTGTAGTATACGACTCATATGCATAGTTACAACCAAGGTATGGCCTTATAGTATAGGAGATAGTATGCTACCTTAACATACTTCTCAAGGAAAAAAATTCGAGGAGAAGGGTATGAATCGTGATTAAGGGTACGACTCAAGTGTCTACTCGTACCCAACTTAGAGACACCAAAAAGTTGTTGCTTCCTCAATGGTTCAAACCTAGGCATTTCAGACTAATAGTTGGGTATTATATTGACAGCATCCGCCTTGCATTGAATTTGTGGTGTAATTTAAGCATTATCAACTTAGTAGGTATCATAGGTCGATCGAGCAAAGTAGAAACTAAATCAGATAAAATACATACTAAGGGAATGTTACCTGCAATAAAAAAAATGTCTCACAATGGTAGCCCACAATGCTTGCGCCAACATTTCTATAATATCAACATATAATACAACAACGCACTAGATAGATACAAATATACACAATATCACATACAAGTAGAACAAAAGAGGAAGATGTACATCAAGATCATCAAGTACAAATAAAGGAAGATAGAACAATTAGACATTTATAAGTCAAGATATAGAACAAATAAATAGATGACAAGTAAATATGGCAGTACAAGCACAACATAAACATAATAAAGCAAGTGTAATGTATATGGAGATGATGATGATGATGCACGAGGTTGGCACACATCCTTGAGGTTGACATATAGCCTTAGGGTTGGCACACAACCATCGAGGTTGACACACAGTCATTGATAACGCTCAACTTACACGTCAATTTAGTGCAAGGCAGTCGTCGTCAATAGTTAAATTCAAGTTAAATTCAAACAACTGACATGAAAAGACAAAATGGGGGTTTTTAATGGTTGAATAAGTAATTGTTGGTAATTAAGAGATTATGGAATAACCAATATTATGTTCACTAGGTTTACGGTACATGATAGATGCTACAAATAACTTAAGGTTCTTATGGTGGTTAGGATGACAAGCTATCTTTATCGATGGTTTGCTCAAATGTCTCTTGACCTATTCAAGCATCTAATTTCCTAATCCTCTCGTACTTAGAGAATCGCAACTGACTGCCCAGATTTTACCTTAGGTTAATCAACCTTTTTACAGAGCTGATTATTAAACGAAGCCTTTTCGAGTCCCTATTGATAATTCACTTCCTACTATTTATGATTTCTTTCTCAAGCAAACCAAAGTAGGTACACCTACTGTTTGCAACCAATAGACATAAATTATAATCTTAGAATTATCAAGAAATCCTAACACTTATTAAAACTTGATTATTTAATGCCTTATCATGACCTAACCCTAGAGTTCATAATCCAGGTTAAAAGAATTTAGCTACTCATGACGCATGAAACAAGTATGCAATTTGAATTCATAACTGAAAGGATTAACTTACAATGATGAATGAAATTGAAAGTGAACTTGTATTTGAATCACACGAAAAAACACTCAAATATTGTTCTTGAGATAGGGAGGAAAGAATATCATTTGTTCTCCTCAATAATAGATGATTTATGCTCAAAAGCATAAAAGTGATATAAATACTTACTTCTATATAAGGAAACAAAATTAAGGTTTCAGTTTTCTCTTTGGAATAGACGACGGCAAACTTGACGGCGTGTTAGACGTTTGACGGCGTGTGCAAGATGACGTCAAAGATTTCAGTGAATTGTTATCTTTTGATTCTTTTGACGGCAAATCTGATGGCGTGTCAAATATGTGATGGGGCATGAAAAATGTCGTCACATCTTTACTAGAAATCAGCACGATCTGCTTCAGGTTGATGGCAATTATGATGCCTCATCACAGATTTGATGACGCTTTCGAGATGTCGTCACATTTCATCTCAACTGCTCAGGTTCTATCTAAGCTTGACGGTAACTTTGACAGCCTGTCCCATGTCTGACAACACTTCAAAAATGGCGTCAGCTACACTTTAGCTTATTCACACTAGATTTCAACTGATTTATTCTTCTTTTCTTTGATTTCCTCCCCGATCACTTGTATCTGGATTAAAACAATAAAAATAACCAAAAACAACAAAATTTGCTTAAGGCTTCACAATTATTTAGAGTTAAAAGCCTCAAATGTGTTAGCATCTGCTCACACATCAACACCCTCAACTTAAAAAAATTACTTGTCCTCAAGAAACCAAAATATAACTTAGGAAGATACAAAGTACAATTGGCAATCACTCATTAACATAAGCTCAAACACACTTTACCTTCTCCAAGGTCAACTATTTCAAACTCAACTGTGTGTACTATTGAAGAACAACAATGTGACACACAGAACTCAAGATATGGCATAAATTCAGCAACACAATCATGTATGCATCAATGTTGCACTACCCAAATAAGTTAGCTATTTGTAACATACCTAGTGTTCCCTCACAATAAAGAAATCCCTTTCTCACTCATATCAGACATCAAATGTTTAACATAGGGATAATCCACAGATCCTCATTCTCAGAATAAAGTTCCAATCATTGTATGTCATTTGCCATAGGCTTGCCCTTATTTTCATTTCCAAGGTCTTTGACATGTCAGCTAGGATCACTATAGGACTTTTTCTCGGCTTGTAATGTAGGCTAGGGGCTAGTATGATATTCAAGGGTATTTAAAGTGACTATGCCTCCTTGACACTACACTAAACTCATGGGTTTTTACTTCTTAACTTTTTCTCTTCCTCTCTTTTATTGATCACACATGCTCAAAATGTGTGCGGTCTTTTCAATAATCAAATTATCTTTTTTCTCATCTTTTACACAACTTTTCCTTTCTTATTTTTTTTGCACCGCACCTAGCTTTTTATTCTTTTCTCTTGTTCTACCTCTCTTCATACTCATTTTACATCACACACCCCTATGATAGCCACCCTTAACTTAGGTTGTTTACCTAAATCAAGATACACAATGTCCAAGGAGGACCAGGGCCAAAACTAGTTTATTACAATGTTAATATGAAGGTGATAGGTGTGTCAAAAAGAAATAGGCAATTAAGGCTCAAAGTAGGGATCAAGGGATCTCATGCACACTTGGAAGGTCATTTAGGCTAAAAGTTTAATAAATAAAAAAATGACCTATGATCCTTTTCTAACCCCTATCCTACAACCTAGGCAACAAAAATTGGGCAAGTTCTGGATTTAACACACAAAGGGAACTAGGTAGTATCTTACACACACATGGCACAAAGGTACATCACAAGCCACTACCTATCCGGTTCATGCAATTTTTAACAATTATTATCATGTCCCCAGCACTAATGCCATATAAAGATTCACAGTAGACATATGTAGATGCACATCACACAGTTAACACAGACAATTGGAGAGGTAGTTATCATTCCAAGAAAATTCAACAAAAATATGTCAACTGTTGTAGATATTTATTTTTCTCCCAGTTAACCACAACACATCACAATGCAAAAACAATACGCCTAAACATGTCGGCTCTACTAGCAATAAGACTCCGGGGAAAAAAAGCACGGCAACAAAAACTCCAGGAGGACATCAACACCCACAAGTAGTCCCAACACCCTCAACTTAAAATCAAGCAATGTCCTCAATGCGTCAAACCAAAACAAGAGAGTTAGAAACATACCTGTGGCACCATGGGTGCGAAGATCTGATGTCAATCACATAATATGAATACTAATAACAAAATACCTTGGGTACCTCCGAAGAAGCGCCTAATTTAGTATCGTGGCACAACAAAATCTAGTCATCCTTTAGTGTGGGCTCATTAGGCAACGAGGAGGATCTTAAAAAGCCACTCAATAGATATCAATTTTTAAGCTTCTTGTCCTTCATGACTGGGTTTGTAGTGTACCCTTTTGGAAAGATAAACTCTAAATGTAAGAATTTTTCTCCATATTTTCAAAATTCATCTTTGCTTGGGTGATTTGACTTTCATCAAATCCACCAAGCATAATGTTGAAAAATGGTTCGAATGAGGAATAACTATCAATTTTGGAGTAGCATCCCTATTAGTATTTTTACCCCAAAATGGACTAGAGTCTTCACAAGGATTGTGCTAGATTTTTTCTTTTGACTCTAGTACCATCTCCTCGTCTTTGGTATCTTTATTCATAAATGGTTCGGTTGGTTGGGAAATCACGGAGGGTTGCTCAACATCAAGATCATCATCAATATAGGATTCTTTCTCATAATCTTAACACTCGTCCATTATATTAAATGATTCCACAGAAAATATATCATCTAAACATAATGTGGAAAAGTGCTTTGAATGCTTGACCTCTATATCCATATCCTCTATTATTCCTCTATCCCCGTTATTTGCCCTTATGTCTTGATGTATATCACGTATGATATCATTCGTTGTGTCCACAAACTCCAACATTAGTTAAAGCATAGCTTTAATGCCACTTTTTTTGGTGCTTCGTTCTTCCTGTTCTTGACCATAAGACCCATCAAACTCATAAGAAGACCTAGAATTTGGGTTAGCACAATAGAGGGAAGGGGCATTTGGGAAATCACTCCAATGTCCATCTCGACTGCCATATAAAGAACAATCATACTCCCAGTAGGATGGAAATGGTGCACACATCTCTCTCCAGAGAGCATATCTACAATCTTGCCAAAAGTGAGGTCCATCACAATATGGACATGGATCATCAAGATAAGATTTCCAACCACCAAGGTCATGTTCATTCCATGATGCCATAGTAATAAGTAAACTAAAATAAAAATCTACCTAACACAAGAAATAAAAAAAAAAACTAAAAACAAATATTTACAAGTTTGAATTCAAGCTAGTAGGCTAAAATTTTAAACCAACTCAATACGCCAAATTGTTCCTCGGCAATGGCGCCATTTTTGATAATGCTCAACTTACACATCAATTTAGTGGAAGGCAGTCGTCGTCAATATATTTACCCAACTTTAGAGTCGGGGTTGAATCCACAGGGAACAATGTGAGTGGCGATTAAACTAATTTGAAACTAAAGCTACAAGTTAAATTCAAACAACTGACACAAAAATACAAAATGGGGGTTTTTAATGGTTGAACAAGTGATTGTCGGTAATCAAGAGTTTATGGAATAATCGGAATTATGTTCACTAGGGTTTACAGTACATGAAATATGCTACAAATAACTCAAGGTTCTCACAGTGGTTAGGATGACAAGCTATCTTTATAGATGGTATGCTTAAATGTCTCTGGTCTTATTCAAGCGTCTAATTTACTAATCCTCTCGGACTTAGGGAATCACAACTGACTGCCTAGATTTTACCTCAGGTTAATCAACCTTGTTACAATGCTGATTATTAAACAAAGCCTTTTTGAATTCCTATTGATAATTCAGTTCCTACTATTTATGATTTCTTTCTGAAGCAAACCAAAGTAGGTACACCTATTGTTTGCAACCAACAGACATAAATTATAATCTCAGAATTATCAAGAAATCCTAACACTTATTAAACCCTAATTTTGTAACACCTTATCATGACCTAACCCTAGATTCCATAATTCAGGTTAAAAGAGTTTAGCTACTCATGACGCATGAAGTAAGTATGCAATTTGAATTCATAACTGAAAGGAGTAACTTACAATGATGAATGTAATTAAAAGTGAACTTGTATTTGAATCACACGGCAAAAACACTCAAATATTGTTCTTGAGATATGGAGGAAAGAATATTGTCTGTTCTCCTCAATAATAGATGATTTATGCTCAAAAACCTAAAAGTGATATAAATACTTAATTCTAAATTAGGAAACAAAAATTAAGGTTTCAGTTTTCTCTTCAGAATAGACAACGGCGATCTTAATGGCGTGTCAGACATCTGACGGCATGTGCAAGATGTCATCAAAGATTCTAGTGAATTGTTATCTTCTGATTCTTCTGACGGCAAATCTGACAGCGTGTCAAATATGTGACGGTGCATGAAAAATATCATCACATCTTCACTGAAAATCAGCATGATCTACTTCAAGTTGACGACAATTTTGACGCCTCCTCACAGATTTGAAGGAGCTCCCCAAAATGTCATCACATTTCATCTCAACTTCTCAGGTTCTGTCTAAGCTTGACGGCAACTTTGACAGCCTGTCCCATGTCTGAAGATGCTTCAGAAATGGCGTCAGCTACACTTTAGCTTATTCACACCAGATTTCAGCTGATTTATTCTTCTTTTCTTTGGTTTCCTCCTCGATCACTTGTATCTGCATTAAAACAATAAAAACAATCAAAAACAACAAAAGTTGCTTAAGGCTTCACAATTATTTAAAGTTAAAAGCCTCAAATGTGTTAGCATCTGCTCACACATCAGTCATCGAGTCTTCTCCAATATTATTCTTTGAAAAAGGTCTATAATATCCAATATTCGATATCAATATTTAGTATTTTCCTGTGTTTTTCATAATTCCAATATTTCTAGTGCTTCCAAAGAACATACATAGCATAAGACACTAACCAAGTACACATACATGACAACAAGCATATAAATAAAGCAATATGACAAACAAGTTAAATAATGCGTATGAGATGATATTAAAATGATGATGCAATGTTCACAACAATTCAAAATGTGTATTTCCACAACCAATCCATAATGTTTCCATTTAACTACCACGTGAGCCAATATTCACTCATTATTTCTACTATCTATGAATTCTCCACATAATTCATATGCCCACTTAGTATGAATATATATATATATATATATATATATATATATGTGTGTGTATATATATATATAACAATGCATTAATGACACTGCAATAGGCAATTTTAACAACACAATACAATTATTTACATGTATTCCAGGCTATCAACATCAAATATGACCCTACACGGTCACACACATCACGTAATATTTTAATTTTAATGATTTGATAACATATAGGCCCCCAAACGGGCATAACACATAGATAGTCATTTCTCATGATTAGTTCCCACTCTTAACATACATTTTATACCAACATTTAATACCCATCCCAGTTTGAAAGAGTTAAGCCATAACCTACCTTGAAGGCCAAAAATGATCCGCAACATTTCAACCACAAAGCGTTAATGGTCACGAATAGTTCCAAAATCAACTAAAACTTAGAAAAATAGAATATATGCATCAAAATAAAGCTAACAATACCCATATTACCTATTTTTGATTTGAGGTCAAAACGAACCCCAGAAGTGGATTTTTGAAAAAGAAGGGCAAAATCAGAATTTTACTTCAAAAATGTGTTCCCCAAACTTTTAGAAATCTACAACTGAAAACTCAAGAAAAATTGAGTCAAAATGAGGTTCAAATCGAATAAAAATCATTTTTTAGCTTTATCGAGTAAAATCTTTGAAATTCGTGTTAAAATCAAGAATCGAAGTTGTTTTGAAAGTTAAATTGATGAAAACTAGTTATTATAAGATTAAAATATTACTCAAGTGAAAGGGAGTGAAATTGGGGTTCAAAATCAAGCCCTAAGATTTTTTTTGAGTTTTGAACAATTAAATCAAGAACTAAAGTAAGAAAAGAATGAAATCTCACCTTAAATCCGTAAAAGAATCAATAAATAGATGTTAATCTAGCTTCCCAAACACCCACAAGCTTTACTTTTAAGCTCTCACACTATTTTACGGTTTAACTCTCAAGAAGCAAGGAGAAAGAATGGGAAAATTCAGGCAAAAATGGGCTATTTACACTTGCACCAGGTTTTTGGGAAAATAGGGCATAAATCAGGTTCCTCAAATGAGTTTTACCCTTTGTTTTCCAGGTGCACCAGATTTTTTAAGTCCAAATAGACTTCGACTGGGTGCTTGAGATTAGTTTGGAGTCAGGTATACGCAAATAAACTATGTAACCACATTAAGTTCGACGCTTCAGACTCAATAGAGATATCAGAATATCAAAAAACTAATATTTTCACAAAGTTGATCCCCGAAACCCAAAATTATAATTTTCCAAACCGAGGGTCAAAATTTGATTTAAAAGCTACGAAATAACACCAAACATGTTACCACCCTAAAATTGATGATTTAGATCTTCTAGCGCAGTCCGTTCAATTATCCGTCGCATGGATCAAAAGATAGTCAAAGAAGTCCAAAATAAGTCTCTCAAAGCCACCAAAAATCACAATATCGCATAAATGGTACCAAAATACATCGAAAACCACGTCAATTACCCCCACACCCCATAAATACCACAATGAAACTACGGAGAGGGGTAAAATAGTTAAATCACACAAAATTACAAATTTCACCTATTTCATCAAATTTTAGGTCATTGCATCATTCAACAATAAAAATCTTATTCATCCTCGAACTAAGGCAAAGAAATACCTGAATCAATGAAGAGTTGGGGATAAGAACTATGCATATCAGACTCGACCTCCCAAGTAGCCTCATCTATAGGTTGATGTCGTGACTAGATCTTATCCACAAGGATAACCCTAGAGCGCACTGCCTAACATCCCTAGCCAAAATCGATATCGACTCCTCAATAAAGGACAACCGCTCATATAACTAAACCGACTCTCAATGAATAACATGAGACTCATTAGGAATATAGCAGCGAAGCATAGAAACATAAAAATTGGATGAAGAGCTAACAAATCTAGGGGCAAAGCCGACTCATAGGCCACATCACCAATAGGATGAAGAATCTCAAATGGACCAATATACCTGGGGCTAAGCTTGACCTTCTTCCTAAACCTTATCATACCCTTCATAGGTGAAACTCAAAGGAAAACACGATCACTACCACTAATCTCAAGGAATAAAGTCTACGATCAGTATAGCACTCCAGCCTACTCTAAGTTACTCAAAGTCTTCCCTGAATAGTCCAGACTCTTTCTAAAAACTCATAAAGCAAGTTCATACCTCGAGGTCTCACCTCTTAAAAATCAAACTGACCCACTGGCGAACGACAATGCCTACCATACAATACCTCAAAAGGAGCCATATGAATATTGTAATGGTAGCTATTATTATATGCAAACTCAGCTAAAGCTAAATGTTGCTCCCACAGTCCACCAGAATCCATCACACAAGCACAAAGCATATCCTTAAAAATTTGTATAGTCTGCTCTGACTGACCAGCAGACTGGGGGTGAAACATTGTGCAAAGACCAACCCGAGTACCCAACTCATCCTGAAAATTCTTCTAAAACTGAGATGTGAACACAAAACCTTAATCTGAAATAATAGACACCATCACACTATGTAGATGCATAATCTCATGATTGTAGACACGAACAAACCTCTCAGCACTGAATGAGACCTGAATCAGAACAAAATGAGATGACGTAGTGAATCAATCCATGGTGACCCAAACATTGTCAGGACTATGAGATGTATGAAGCAAATCTGTCACAAAGTCCATGGTGATCCATTCTCACTTCCACTCAGGAATAGGTAACCTCTGAAGCAAAAGACCAGGTCTCATAGGCTTGACCTTTACCTACTAACAACATAGGCAGCGAGCCATAAAATCTACTACATCTCACCTTATACCACTCCACCAGTAGTGTTGTGTCAAGTCAAGATATATCTTAATCACACTTGGATGGAAGGAATATCTGGAACAATGGGCCTCATCTAAGATCAACCTAATCTAGTCACCTACTCTTAGCACACAAACTCGGCCTCTAATTTATAAAATTCTATCTAAATTAAGTGAGGCTTCCTTAGCCTTCCCCATCAACACTTTATCTCAAATCAACCTCAATCTAACATCATTAACCTAATGAGCTCGAATCTTCTCCATAAAAAAAGATCTAACCTCCACAAATGCCAAAATATGCCCAGGTATTGAAATATCAATCCTAACCATCTAGTTAGCTAAAGATTGAACTTCTAAGGATAATGGCCTCTCCTGGGTCAAAGGATGCACCAAGATACCCATGTTTGTCAACATCTGAATCAAGGCATCCACAACTACATTAGCCTTACCGGATGATAGAGAATGGTCAAGTCATAATTCTTAAGAAACTCAAGATAACAGTGTTGTCTCATATTAAGATCTCATTGGGTGAAGAAGTACTGAAGTCTACATTGATCCAAGAAAATCTCACAACAGACTAAATACGAATAGTGCCTTCATTTATGGGATGTTCTACAACTCTTGCCTTAGAGGCAAGACTTAGCTCAAGGACTTTCAAATAATAAATTATGCCCCATGGCCAATAATTGACACTACCACATTATGTCTTTATTTATGACATATTCTACAACTCTCGCCTTAGAGACACGACTTATCTCAAGAAATTTCAAAGAACTTCGTAACAACAATTCATGTCCTTAAATTTGCTTTGATGTCAAAAAAAGAAGACATCTTTGCAGATTATCTAATTTTTTATTTATTAGCAAAATATAATAGAAGTTGAGAAAAAAAGAAAAAACCGATCAAACAAAATAGAGAAATAAAAAAAAGATTGAGAAAAAAAGGAAAAAAATAAAGATTAAGAAAAAATCAAAGAGTTAAAAAAAATTGAGAAAAATAAAAATGAGAGGAAAAATTAAAAATAAAGTTTGAGAAAAATGAGGGCAAAAAAAAGAAAAAAATGATCAAACAAAATAGAGAAATAAAAAAAAATATTGAGAAAAAAAGGCAAGAAAAAAATAATGATTAAGAAAACAGTGAAGAATTAAAAAAATTGAGAAAATAAAAAATGAGAGAAAAAAAAGAGAACTGATAAAAATAAAAAATAAAAGAAAAATAAAGGTTAAAGACAAAGGAATTAAAAAAAGGAAAAAAAGAAATAGATAATGCTTTAGAAAAAATGAAAAAAAGAGAAAAAAAATAAAGGTTGAGACAAATGAATTAAAACATGAAAATAAAATTAAAGGAAAAAATAAAAAGTGAAAATATAAAAAATAGAATAATAAAATTGAAGGAAAAAAATAAAAAAGTGAAAATAATAAAAAATAAAATAATAAAATTAAAGAAAAAAATAAAAATTGAAAATAACAAAAAATAAAATTTGAGAGACAAATAAGTATGAAAAGTGTAAAAAATAATAGATTAGTGTACGTGCTTTGCACGTTTATCTCACGTCAAATAAAAAATATACAGAAGAAGAACATCACTATTAAAAAGTAGCAACTGGCGTTAAATTAAATAAATACTTGACATAATATTTGAGTTCAAAGTAAATTGAGTATTTACTGAACCAGTAAAGACATTGAATTTAGGTT
Organism: Capsicum annuum; assembly: GCF_002878395.1. Lineage (NCBI taxonomy): Eukaryota > Viridiplantae > Streptophyta > Magnoliopsida > Solanales > Solanaceae > Capsicum > Capsicum annuum. The sequence continues at coordinate 34,834,538 of NC_061111.1, read as the reverse complement.
ATTTAATTAATTATATAGTATTTGTTGTAGGATAATATGGAGATTGCTAAGATTTATATCCAGAATCAATTAAAATTGCATAGCAAATTATATATAAAAAAAAAAAACTCAAATCTAAAGGGAGTTCTTAATGTATAAAAATAGCTATGAAAAATTATCCCATTGATATACTATTAGGAGTTCAATGTGCATAAATATTTTCTAATGTGATTCAAGAGATAGTTCGATATTCATTAAATCAAGTTCGATATTCATTAAATCAAATTGTCATAATTTGTGTAATATGTATATTTTGATGTCAAAAGTATACTTTTCTTTTACTAATGTCATATTACATAGTTCACTGGGATAAAGAAGAGTTGATATACATAAAATCAATATATAGAATTAACCAAGTAATCGATTCTATATACGCCTTAAAGACATATCAATATATAAGGTTTTATACAAAATAAATACAATAGTTTCTCATTAAATAAAAGTCATTTCTTTAAACATACTAACATAGAAGAACAAAACAAAATAAAGATCCGAACTTATAAACCTTAAGACCACGAGTATCGATGATTTGATAAGAGGCCATCAATTACTTTTTTTTGGGTGCCTTAACTGATAATATCTCATTAGATTGAAATATCTTAAAATATTTCAAATAATTAATCCCAAGTTGAAACCATTAACTGTAAAACAAACATAAAAAAGAAATTAATAAAACTCAAAACTAAGCGATGAGAAGACCAACACCAACAACTTCGTCCTTAGCTCTTCTTCTCTATGTTCTTGGGCAAATTAACCAAGCAAACTTGCTTTTTCTTTACAAGGAAGTGATTGACTTGATTTAATAACATTAGAACATAGAGAATTCACCTGCATCAAAATATTCTCATCAAGGTGATGTGAAGTGAAAAACAATGATCATTGAAAACAACAAGACCATTAACATGAACACGAACTTCAACTTTCTCCTATACCTCGTAGAATCAGAACTCAGCTCAAGTAATAAAGTAAACTTAGTTTATATAAAAAGAGGTTTAGAACTATTATTTTCAAGGAAAGAGGTTATTAATTTCTCAGCTACTACTTCATCAACGTGCCTGTTTCTTTATAGAGCAAAACATTTTCTCATAAGGATTAATTCATAATTTTTTTTAAATAATACACACACATATTATTAATAATAGCAATGACGTTAAACTGAATTTATGTAATTTAAATGATATAAATAAATATTATATAGCAAATATGTTATTGTCTGTTGTATTAGAATTAAAGATCATACTTCATACAAGCAAATTTGTTTTATATTTCACAGAGTATTTCTGCCGCAGCAGAAAGACGAAAATGATGACAGTAATGAATGCAAGAAAATGACTAAACATAGATAGAATATAAAAACGGTTCATATATTAATGAAAATTTGTAAAATAACTCACCATGAAATTAAAGAAAGAGAGGCTATTAGTTGTTCATTATTTCAAATAAAAATGAATAGATGTGAAACAACTAATTTTAACATTATTCTCTTCATCTTTAGGTCTAAATACTTGAAGAATAAGTTGATAGATAGATTAACTATTTAGAAAATTGAACCCTAGTAGCATACTTATTCCTACACCTATTTGGACTGTCTTCTTGTTTTTTTTTTTTGTTTTAAAAAAAAAAACCTACAACAAACAAACTATACCAATTTAAGACTGCTTGTCCTATTATTTTATTTTTTCACCAACAACTTTTTTTCTATATATAAAAATCCTAAGACAATTAAACCTATACCAAAGACTACCTATTTCCCTATTATTTTACTTTTTTCTACCTACGACTATAACATATTTGTTTTCTTTTTTTGGGTTGTGCAATTATAGAAATAATTTACATAAGGTAAAATTTTGATGAATTTTTAAGTGTTAAAATTATGATTTCTTACCTAGATCAAGCAAGGACTTTAATTAATTTTTAAGTCTTAAATATGAGAATAATATTTAAATAATAAGATATTTTAGAAACATAGTAAAAAGATTCTTAACTGCAAATCAGTGGAGTAATTTAAACTAGAAAGAGATTGTTTTATTAGTTTTTACGTTTTTGATTGGTCAGTTATAATATCAGTCCGAACTAATTTGATGTTTAAGTATGAGGATTTGAATGCTTAACAATATAATCAATATCTAGTGAAATTTCACAAAATAAAAATAAAATGCTTAACAATAAAAAATTTAAAAAAAATGCGGACCCAAATTATCTTCAAATAGTACACAATTATATTTTTTCATATAAAAAGCAAACTCACATGATGGGTGATATATCCTAATAAAAACCACATTGGAGTTTTTGAATGTCTTGATAATTTTCCTCGTCATTCTTTTTGCTCTTTCTCGAATTTTGTCGAACACTTCCTTGTCCTTTCTCAAATTTGATTGAATATTCTTCTTCTTCTTGAGTAGCAGTAAATCTGCAAAATTAGAATTAAGAATACGTTAATCAAAATATATATCACACCTAAACATATACAAAAAAGGAGCCAAATGAAAAAAAAAATTAGAAAGAGATATATAGTTCAGATAAAGAATCTCTCCTAGGAAGGATTAATTGCATATATTAGTGTTGGTCATGAGGTTATTGAAACCCTACCTTCAACGACCCATAATAATAACTTTTTGAAAGCAGATACAGCTAGCCATTTATTTTATAATAAATAATACCATGACGATTGACGATGTAAGAGACCTTAAAATTACATGGAAGACGAAAAATCTTATAGTGTATCAAGTGACTACCTTTGTGATTTTCTTATTCTCTCGAATTTCGGGGAAACATTCTATGTTTCTTGTGAAGAAGCCATAAAGTTTGAGTCATAATGTAACTTAAATAAAATAGTAGAGATTCTTGTCTGTTTAAGGTAAAACTGTAATTGATTTAGAAATATTAAATATTATGATTTCTTACCTAGATTAAATAGAGGTTTTAATTAACTTTAAATTACTAAATAGTAAATAATAATTGAATAATTATCTAAGAAAATAGTAAAAAGACCATTTAGTATATTGCACATACTTTTAATGAAGGACAAAAGTTCAAGTCACTTTTCTAAGGATATTCACAGTTTTAATATATTATAGATATAGATATAGATTATAGATTATAGATATTTGAGGTGTAGAGGGGCAAAATGGTACTTGTACTATACTTAAAGAGTAAGGAAGGTTATTATTTAAAGATATTTCTTATTGAGGTCAAATATCTAAAACCACCCATAATTGAGTCTATGGCATGCAATTTGAGACAATTTTGATTCCTACTGTAATACCCCGTATATTTCTAAGCTAGAAAATGAACCGTTGTTCCTACACATGAAACCTCCTATCCTATGATTCATATTTGAGTACATGAATTTGGAAGAGTAACCTATGTGTTAAGCATGTTCATAAGAGTCACTTAGAGTAAGCCAAGCTAAGAACTTTTGAAACCCCCAATTGAACCCTAGACTTGTTCTTGGTTGTTCTTGAGAGAATTTTGATAAAAAGTAATGTAAAGAGATGATTTGGGGCCTCAATCCCTTATTTGGGACTTATATAGTGGGAGAGAGTAAAGATGACCCAAATACCCCTAGATGCGTCACCTAATTTCTGTGAAAATTACTCGATTTGGCCCCCGGCGCGACTCAGAGACATCGCGTTTCCACCCGTTTGTGAACTGAAAACTCACCGCTACGCGATGGAATGGCAAAGAGACACTGGAAATTTACGAACGTCATTTTGTCTTATGGCTCGACGCGCCATTGACTGAAATAACGCTACTGAAACTTTAAATCGCCATAACTTCTTCACTGGGTGTCCGTTTTAGGAGAATTTGGTATCGACGGAAAGATTATTCAATTCTCTACAATTTGGAGGGTATAAATCTGCAAAAATACCACCTATAAACCAAGTTATGATCATTCAAATATGATCTATGTGAAATCACACACGAAAACTTGGTAGATTCAAAAGTTCTTAGCTTGGCTTACTCTAAGTGACTCTTATGAACATGCTTAACACATCATAAGCTCTATTATCACTAGGATACTCATCCTAATTTATGTACTCAAATATGAATCATAGGATAGGAGGTTTCATGTGTAGGAACAACGGTTCATTTTCTAGCTTAGAAATATACGGGGTATTACAATATCTCCCCCTTGAAAATATTCATCCTCGAATGAGACTGACCGAAATAAGGGGAGACGATAAACTAGAGTAGGTACAAGACATACACTACTAGAATATGATATCATGACTGACATGACTAATAAGCTAAACATATCATGCTGGACATGCATATCTGATGCATGAGTAACTGATTCATGAATGCATAACTGAGACTTCTGATAATTGAGTTCTCCCAATGAGAATGCATATTTGATGCATGATTATACACTAGACTGATACATGAATGCATGACTGAATATGCAGCGGTAATAGATACGAAGTTTATGATAGGAAAATGAACATGAAACTGAGTACGCTTAAGGAGAACTATTACCTTAAGCTTGATCTGAATTGACAGAGAAAAGGTGAGGATACTTGGTACGCATATCTGCTTCTGCTTCCCAAGTATCTCCCTCATGAGACTGATTTTGCCAAAGAAACTTGACTAGAGGGACTTCTTTGTTCCTCAATCTACGAGTTTGATAGTCTAAGATTTCGACTGGTATCTCTTCATAAGAGAGATTGTTCTGAACATTAATGCTCTGAATAGGGACTACAATTGTTGGGTCACCTATGCATTTCTTGAGCAAAGAGACATGGAAGACTGGATGAACTAAGGATAGATCTGAAGGCAATTCGAGCTCATAAGCTACCTTGCCGAAGCGACTGAGAATCCTGAAGGGACCGACATATCAGGGACTAAGTTTCCCTTTCTTGCCGAACCTCTTCACTCCCTTCATGGGAGAGATCTTGAGGTAGACATAGTCATTGACCTCGTACTTGAGAATTTTTTTACGAACATCTGCATAAGACTTCTGTCGACTCTAAGTAGCCCGGAGTTTCTCTCGGATCAACTGAACTTTCTCTAAAGCGTCGAATACTAAGTCAGGACCTATAATTGAGGCCTCACAAACTCTGAACCAAACGATTGGAGATCTACATCTCCTACCATAGAGAGCTTTGAATGGATCCATCTGAATACTGGAATGATAGCTATTGTTGTATGCAAACTCAATCAAAGGCAAGTAGTCATCCCAAGTTCCCTTGAAATCAATTGCACACCCCCTTAGTATATCTTTGAGAGTCTGAATGGTCCTTTCTGGTTGACCATCTATCTAAGGATGAAACACTGTACTGAGATAAACTTGGGTACCAAAACCCTTTTGGAATGCTTTCCATAAGTGAGAGGTGAACTGGGTACCTTTGTCTGAAATAATAGATAGTGGAATACCGTGTAATCTGACCAATTCCCTGATATAGAGTTTGGCATAATCCTTGGCTGAATAAAAGTACGAAAAGGAAAAAAATGAGCTAACTTGGTCATTTGTCTACAATGACCCAAATTGAATCATGCTGATGACGAGTTCTAGAAAAACCCGTCATAAAGTCCATGTTCACTCTTTCTACTTCCAAGTAGGAATGGTGAGCTTATGCATGGAACCACTAGGTTTCTGATGCTCTATCTTAACCTGCTGACATGCAGAGCATTTAGACACAAACTCTGCAACATCTCTTTTCATCCCATTCCACATATAGATCTCTCGCAAGTTGCGGTACATCTTAGTGGCCCCTGGATGAATAGAGTATTGCACACTATGCGCTTCTGCAAGAATTTGCTGCCTCAATCCATTTATACCTGGAATGCACAAATGACCCTAACAACGAAGAACACCATCTCCCCCTTGGGAGAAAACCTCAACTTTCTAATTCTGAACTAACTCTTTTAGCTTGACAAGGCTAGGATCCCTGTCTTTCTTTTCTTTTACCTCAGAAACTAGAGATGACTCTGAACTACTCTGAACACATACACCAGCCTCGAAAAAGTCGAATAAGAGAATACCTAGTTTGGCCAGCTGATGGATTTCTTGAGCTATTTTCTTCTTGCTATCCTCAACATGAGAAACACTACCCATGAAGAGTCTACTGAGAGCGTCCGCCACAACATGGGCCTTGCTTGGATGATAAAAGACGCTTATGTCATAATCTTTCAAGAGCTCCAACCACCTTCTCTGACGAAGATTGAGATCCTTCTGAGAAAAGACATACTAGAGACTCTTATAATCTGTAAAGACATCTATATGAACTCCGTAAAGATAATGCCTCCAAATCTTCAAGGCAAATACTACGGCTGCTAACTCAAGATCATGAGTAGGATAATTTTTCTCATGGGGCTTTAGCTGTCTGGAGGCGTAGGCTATAACCTTACCATACTGTATGAGGACATAACCTAAACCCACTCTGGATACATCACAATCAACTACGAAACTGTCTGAGCCGTCTGGAAGAGCTAAAAATAGAGTTGAGGTGAGTCGAGTCTTTAAATCTTGAAAACTCTTCTCGCATGAATCTGACCATTAAAACTTAACCTTCTTTTGAGTCAATCTGGACATAGGAGATGCAATAGAAGAAAATCCCTCGATAGACCATCTATAATAGCAGGCCAAACCCAAGAAACTCCTGATATCTGATAGAGATACGAGGCGAGGCTCGTTTCTTACTGCTTCGATCTTTTAAGGATCTAGTCTAATGCCATTACTAAAAATAATATGGCCGAGGAATGTTACTGATCTTAGCCAAAATTAGCACTTACTGAACTTGACGAATAACTGATGATCCCTGAGAGCCTGAAGAACAATTCTGAGATGGTCTGAATAATCACGCTCAGTGCGAGAATAGACCAAAATATCATCTATGAAGACTATGAAGAAAATGTCCATGTACTGCTTGAACACCTGGTTCATCAAGTCCATGAAAGTTGCAGGGGCATTGGTAAGACCAAAGGACATGACAAGAAATTTAAAGTGACCATACCGCATACGAAAAGTTGTCTTTGGGATGTCACATTCTCTAACTCTGAGCTGATGATAGCTTGATCTGAGGTCTAACTTAGAGAAGTAACTGGCACCCTGAAGTTGGTCAAACAAGTCATCTATTCTAGGAAATGGATACCTGTTCTTGACCATAACTTTGTTGAGCTGACGGTAATCGATACACATCCTAAGAGAATCATCTTTCTTGCACACGAATAAGACTGGTGCACCCCATGGGGATACACTAGGCCTGATAAATCCCTTATCTAAGAGATCCTTCAACTGATCTTTCAGTTTCTTGAGTTCTGCTGGTGCCATTCTGTATGGTGGAATAGAAATAGGCTGAGTATATGGGAGAAGGTCTATGCCGAAGTCTATTTCCCTTTCGAGAGAAATGCTTGAAAGATATTTGGGAAATATATCTAAATATTCATTAACCACTGGGACTGATTCAAGACTGGGAGATTCAGAACTGGAATCCTTAACATGCACGAGATGATACACACACCCTTTAGAAATTATTTTCCTTGCTTAAAGGTAGAAAATAAGCTGACCCCTGAATGCTGAGGTACTACCCTTCCACTCTAGGACGGGCTTATTTGGGAACTGAAACTAAACTATCCTATTTTTGCAGTTGACTGTGGTATAGAAAGAATGAAGCCAATCTATGCCGAGAATGATATCAAAGTTAGTCATCTCTAAATCGACTAAATCTGTTTACATGGATTTTTGAAATATCATAATCAGGCAGTTCCTGTATATCCGCTGAGCTATGATGGTTTTACCTACTGGGGTAGAGACTGAAAAGGGATCTGCTAAAATTTTGGGACTGACTCTGAAGTCGCCTGATATATAAGGAGTAACAAAAGACAAGTATGTACCTGGATCTAGTAAAGCATAAACATGAACATGGAAAATCTGTAATGTACCAGTAACGATATCAGGAGAATTTTCTTGATCCTGTCGGGTCTGAAGAGCATAGATTCTGTTCGGGCGTTGTCTACTAGTAGCACTGGAAGTAGCACCCTGTTAGTTCGAGCTATTGAACTGAGCTGTGGAACGGTTCTGCTGACCCTGAGGACCTGGCTAAGGACACTCTCTAATCCTGTGGTCTGGCTTTCCACAACCAAAACAGACATCATTACTGGCTCTGCAAATACCCTTGTGGTTCTACCATAAGTATGACATAGGGGATTTGTTCGGGCACTGCTAAAACTGCCTTGAGATTTAGTACCTGGTGCTCAATCTCTATTTTCTTCTCTAAATTTCGGCACTGGGGCACTGGCAGAGGAAAGAGCTGGAACACTGGTGAAAGAATGAGCTGGATCTGATGACTTATGACAAAACTGTGAACGATTTCCTCCCTCTAATTTAGGTTGAACAAAACTGAAACTACCTGACCTTGCTCTCTTGTTCTGTCTCTCCCCAGTCCTAACCTTTTGCTCCTCTATTTGCGGAGCATGGGTCATGAGTCTGGCTAAAGTTATATCGCTATTTAGAATTGTATATCTACACTCATTTACCATGCTATCATTCACCCCTGACACGAACTTGCTCATCTTAGCCCTGTTGTCTGCAACCACATAAGAGGCATATCTGGCTAGCTAAGTAAATCTAAGAGAATACTCTCTAACCATTATATTTCCCTACCTGAGGTTGATGAACTCAAGAACTTTGGCCTCTCTCAGCTCTTGGGGAAAGAATCTATCTGAGAAAGCCGTGACAAATTCCTCCCACTCAATAGGACTTGTATCGTTTACCCTCTTGAACTTCCACTATTTGTACCAAGTTTGAGTGATATCCTGTAATTGGTATGTGGATAACTCAGCACTCTGAACAAAAGTAACTCTCATGATATCAATGACCTTTTTGACTTGGTCAATGAATTCTTGAGGGTCTTCATCAGACTTAGACCTGAATAAAAATGAAGGGTTCATTCGACTGAAGTCCTAAATCCTAGCTGTTGTGGAATTGGCTACTGGATTGGCCAAAATAACTGGTAGCCATTTATTTTGGGTAGCCACAGACTGAGCAAGTGTGGTAAATGTGGTCCTGAACTCTGAATGAGAAAAATAATTGCCTAAAGGTTCTTTGGACTGAGGGACTGACTGATTTCTTCTCTTTGGAGGCATGTTCTGAAATAGAGAGAAAAAGAAGATTAGACTGAGAGACTGACTTGTGATTAGGCTCATTGGCATGATATAATACTAAAAGAAGGGAAACTATTTTTAAACATCTTATAGTCTCCTGTACATAAATGTGGAGCGCAACACACCCATGCACAAGACTCTACTAGATGCGGCTTTCAGACTTCCTAGGACTCTATTGAACCTTAGGCTCTGATACCAAGTTTGCAACACTCCAATTTTCTAAACTGGGATGCTATACGGTGCTTATGACCTTGAAGGACTACAAGCTAACCCATGACTGATATTTGTACCTGTGCACTGCAATATATAATTTAATAATGTGGAAAACATAAACATGTAGTCCCTAAGGTTCAACTGAATAAAGAATCTGTAAAATAGTGACATCTGTATGGGTGAAAGATACCCAAAACAACTAAAAACTGAATCAAATCTGAACTAAATCTGAAAGCCTCTAAATACTGTCTGAATAAGGAGTTGAAGGAACATGTCTCCAACTAACTCTGTCTAGAAAAACTGAGCTGAAATAACAAATGAAATAAAATAATATCGTATCATCCCTAAATGAACAGGACTCACTGTAACTCTGTGTACTAGAATGTAGCTTCTACTGCTGGTCTGGAACTCATGTCTCTGAACTTATGGTGTAACATGAAAAGAAAGCACCATAGCGCAAATGCGTCAGTACAACTAGAGTACTGAGTATACGAGTGAGGTAGGCTAACGCAAAGGGTTTACATGCACGAATAATGCTAACTGACTGACTGATATGAACATAAGAGTACAAACATACATACATATTAACTGAGATCATGAGTACGTGATAGCTAAATCTATACGCTAATACATGGTTTACTGATAACTGACATAGCTGAAACCGTAGTTCTGATAGCATGGGCGACTGTGTCTGACAGTCTTAAATCTGATGAAACTTTCTGAGTCCCATGCTATAACTGAATTTGACTGTATCTAACAGTCCTGGTATACTGATATCTGAAGAACTGTCTGAGTTCTTTTACTGAGATTGAGTCTGAAACTGTGGGAGGTAGTTATTTAATCGACATGCCCCATGTGTGCCATTATGGCTAAGCTGGGGTCCAACCTTTGCCCCGACTGGAGGGGTGTCAATACCGCACCACTGGTAAGGACAGTTATGAGTGGCCCTTAGCTGGCAGGTACTCAAAATGAGAGCGGTGAGAACCTTGAACTAATAGGTTAAGCCACCTCATCAACCCTAATCTAACAGGTTAAGATGTATCAACCTATGATGGCCATATAGTTCTGGAACACAAGGATGACTGCTAAGAATCACACCCTAAACTGGTAGGCGAGTTCCCATCCTTGGGTTCACTCGGTGCTAACTTCTACTCCCATCTGAAGAGACTGAACATGATTCAACTGACTGTACATGGACTGATTAACTAACTTTCGTTGACTAACGGAATAGTACTACTATCTGAGAATTAACTGAGAATATGAGATTTCTGAGGTTTCCTGAGTCACATGACTGACTGAGTTCCATAGATTATAGCTTGACTGAGATTATCATGACAACATGACATGGCTCTAGGCACACAGCTATATTTTTGGGTACAAATACCCTCAGGACTCGATAGAAGAAAACTGACACATATGACATGACTTGATCACAAGATTAGAGTCCACAATTCATAATATCATAAGTAGGGGATCTTATACTTTATGTAGTTATTCAACATCTTAAACATTGTAAGGATTGCATGGATATATTTTGTGTACATATTATACATATCCATTATCATACATTCTTCATACCAAAATAATTGCAACGCATTAATAACATGGAATTCATATTTAAGTATATAGCTAACATAGACTTTTCATTAGATATCATGGAACCATGTAAACATAAATTCCTAGCATCCCAAGCATTTTATCAAACACCTAGCATTCATTCTTTAAGGCATAGGTGTGTTTCATAACTTGCACCATATTACACCACCTAAAGTTCATAGTTTTCAACTAGCAACCATATTTATTCCATGAAAAAACCTTTAGATACATCTTAAAACTTAAAAAACAATCATCAACATGTACATGCTCATATCACCATAAAAAGTTCACAAAATAGTACTTAAAACATGGTTCTTGAGCTCTATGAACGGATTGGATCCATAGATGAACGCTACGCATACCTTAGATTAATGATCCGTGAAGATAACAGCGAAATAAGCTTGGAATTTGAAACTCCCAATTGAACCCTAGACTTGTTCTTGGTTGTTTTTGAGAGAACTTTGATAAAAAGTAATGTAAAGAGCTGATTTGGGGCCTCAATCCCGTGTTTGGGACTTATATAGGGGGGAAGATAACCCAAATACCCCTCTACAAGTGTCACTTAATTTCTGTGAAAATTACTTAATTTGGACCTCTCGGCGCGACGCGAAGATATCGTGTTTCCACCCGTTTGATGATTTGGGCCCCCGGCGCGACACGGAGATATCGCGAAGACATGTTGATAATTGTTGTTTAAGTTTTAAGATGATATCTAAAGGTGTTTTCATCGAATATATATGGTTGTTTGTTGAAAACTATGAACTTTAGGTGGTGTAATATGGTGCAAGTTATGAAACACACCTATGCCTTAAAGAATGCATGTTAGGTGTTTGATAAAATGCTTGGGATGCTAGGAATTTATGTTTACATGGTTCCATGATATCTAAATGACAATTCTATGTTAGCTATATACTTAAATATGAATTCTATGCTATTGATGTGTTGTTATTGTTGTGGTATGAAGCATTTATGATAATGGATATGTATAATATGTACACAAAATATATCCATGCAATCCCTACAATGTTTAAGATGTTGAATAACTACATGAAGTATAAGATCCCCTACTTATGATATTATGAATTATGGACTCCAATCTTGTGATCAAGTCATGTCATATGTGTCAGTTTTCTTCTATCGAGTCCTGGGGGTATTCATACCCAAAAAATATAGTTGGGTGCCTAGAGCCATGTCATGTTGTCATGATAATCTCAGTCAAGCTATAATTTATAAAACTCAGTCAGTTATGTGACTCAGGAAACCTCAGAAATCTCATGATCTCAGTTAATTCTCAGATAGTAGTATTATTCCGTCAGTCGACGGAAGTTAGTTAATCAGTCCATGTACAGTCAGTTGAATCATGTTCAATCTCTTCAGATAAGAGTAGAAGTTAGCACCGAGTGAACCCAAGGATGGGAACTCGCCTAGCAGTTTAGGGCATGATTCTTAGCAGTCATCCTTGCATTCCAGAACTATGTAGCCAGTATAGGTTAAGACATCTTAACCTGTTAGATTAGGGTTGATGAGGTGGTTTAGCCTGTCAGTTCAGGGTTCCCACCACTCTTGTTTTGAGTACGTGCCAGCTAAGGGTCACTCACAACTGTCCTTACCAGTGGCGCGGTATTGACACCTCTCCAGTTAGGGCAGAAAATAGACCCCAGCTTAGCCATAATAGCATACATGGGGTATGTCAGTTAAACAACTTTCTCCCATAGTTTTAGACTCAGTGTCAGTAAAAGAACTCAGACAGTTTTTCAGATATCAGTATACTAGGACTGTTAGATATAGTCAAATTCAGTTATAGCACGGGACTCAGAAAGTTCCATCAGATTCAAGACTATCAAACATAGTCGCCCATGCTATCAGAACTACAGTTTTAGCCATGTCAGTTATCAGTAAACCATGTATTAACGTACAGATTTAGCTATCACGTACTCATGATCTCAGTTACTATGTATGTATGTTTGTAATCTTACATTTATATTAGTCAGTCAGTTAGCATTACTCATGCATGTAAACCCTTTGCGTTAGCCTACCTCACTCATATACTCAGTACTCCAGTTGTACTGAGCATTTGCGCTATGGTGCTTTCTTTTTATGTTACACCATAGGTTCAGAGACATGAGTTTCAGACCAGCAGTAGCAGCTGCTTTCTAGTATACAGAGTTGCAGTGAGTCTTCTTCATTCGAGGATGATAAGATATTATTTTATTTCATTTATTATTTTAGCTCAGTTTTTCTTGACGGAGTTAGTTGGAGACATGTTCCTTCAACTCCTTATTCAGACAGTATTTAGAGTCTTTCCGATGTAGTTCAAATTTGATTCAGTTTTCAGTTGTTTTAGGTATCTTTCACCCACACAGATGTTATTATTTTGCAGATTTTTTATTCAGTTGAACCTTATGGACTACATGTTCATGTTTTCCATATTATTACATTATACATTGTAGTGCACAGGTACAAATATCAGTCATGGGTTAGCTTGTGGTTCTTCGACGTCATAAGCACCATGTAGCATCCCTGTTCAGAAAATCGGGGTGCTACACCTACCCACTTTCAAAACTTATTTTGAGCCATAGACACCAAATTTCTTTTTGATTTATTTTTGAGGGTTAGTTCTTGAAAAGGGTAAAAAGTGGGCCAGGGTTATGGGGTCATAGGTTCGTTTAACATTTTTTAAACTTGGAGAAAAAATACAACTTTTTTAAAACTACAACATGGTCCCTTTTTATATTTTTCCATTTTCAAAATATTTATTAAAATCATTTAATATTTTCAACTACATTTTTCTCTCTCCTCAAAACCTTCCTTATCCCAATTTTGGTTTCTATTTTTTCGAACAAAATAATTCAGTTGATTCTTGCTTCCTCAAACAAAATTTTTTAATTTCTCTTGCTCAGGTAAGTGTAATTTTCTTCCCCAATCAGTTTTAGATCCATTTTTAGTAATTTTTTTCAATGACGTTTTGTGTTGGCGTTCTTCGATTTTGACAAAAATTGCACTATTCTTCGTTGAATTAGTCAAAATTTGAGTGACATTGTCGATTTCGCATGTTTAATGGGGTTTTGCTTTGGATAATGATTAGAATTTTTTTCAATATTTGTAGTTATATTAAGTTTGATTTTTAATTTTTTTGTACTGAATTAAACCCATTTTAATGGTGCTCTTGTTGTTGTAAATTGCACTGGCAATATCTGGTGAAGTTGGAACTTGATTTGCATGTTTGATATAAGGCATTTTTTCATTTTTCTTAATAGACCAGTGGTCGATAGATCGACCAGAGAAGATTTATTTTTGCTGCATTTGTTCATTTTTATTAATAGACTAGTGGTCGATACAGATTTATTTTTTGCTATAGATCATAAATGGTGAGAATAGTTTATAGAGCAGTTATAAGGTCTTCTTCCACTACTTCTACCAGTAGGAAGTAAAAATCCAAAGAAGTTTTAAAAACTTCGAAGAGAAAAAAACCCGTAGTCGATGATTTGGAGTCGGAAACCAAATAAAAAATTCTTGCTGATATTTTTGAATATGACGAAAGTAGTGCACACGAGAGTGAGGATGTTGAGGATAGTAAAGGTAAAAGTGAGGGAAAAAGCAGAGAAAAAAGTAAAAGTGATAGTGCGGACGGTGAAGATAGGAGAGATAGCAAAGACGGGGAGGAGGATCCCCTATCCTTACCAATATGTGCGAGACATATCTCCGTTGAGTCGTACGATCTAACAGCCTGGATCGATGATCATGGCTCTTTTCCTGCAAAGATTTCCATAAGAGCAAGAATGGTTGTGTATCGAGGGTTAGATGGGTTCTTCTTGAACAAAAGTTATATTGTGATTTTAAGAAGAAATGTTTTGGACCCTTGAGGCATATTCCGGAACATTTTAACTTTAATGGATAGATGGTTCATTATATGTTGCTGTGACTTATAAAAAATCAAAAAAATATTACATGAAATTTGGTTTTGTGTAAATGATAAGTCAGTTTATTTCGGTTTAAAGTAATTTTCTTTGATTATGAGGCTGAATTGTTCAGCATATCCCCTTAAATTAAAAATGAACAAAGTCCTCCAAAATGGAGAAAGCTTTTATTTTAAGGTGACGAAGAATAAGACCATTACTGCTGCAAAGTTGATTAGCCTGATGAAAGGTAATAGGCTGAATAATCAACAAAATTTGAAGTGTGCTTTGATTTTGTTTGTGCACGTGATGCTGCTAGAAAAGGACCCATCAAAGAAGGTGGATTCGGACCATATCAAGATGGCGACTGATTTAGAATTCTTCGGGGGGTATCCATGGGGAAAAGAGTCCTTTGAGCTGATCTAGAACTATCTGAAAAACAAAACTGATTTGACCAAGTAGAAAGAAGCTTTTGTTAAGAGGAATAATGCATCGTACGCGTTATTTGTCTTTCCCTGGGCGTTTTTGGTACTTATAATCTACCATCCTATTGATTTATTATAGACTCCTACATATTTATGCAATAATACATAGACACTGTAGACTTACTTGTGCTTCTATTGATTGCAGGTTTGGATATATGATGCCTTTCCTCATCTGGGGAGGTACGCCAGCAAGTCGTTGGATTCTCCCCTGCTCATTTCCCGTCTTCTTCGATGGCACACGTTGAAGTACGACAACATAATGGAAGGCGACCCATTTAAGTACAAAGAAAATAACACAATGGTAAAATTATACTTATTATGATATGATTCTAATATTATTATATTAGCGAATATCGTGTAATTTATTTTTAACTTTTTGTAGATTATGTACTCGTAGCTTACCCCTATTGTTCATGAGATGGAGCAGAGATACACGAAAACTTGTAAGCCATACACGGACGAAGTTAAGGATACGTCCATCGATGTGTTGAAGGCCCAGCTAAAAGGCGTGACTGTCCTGACTTCATCAGCGTAGGTAGTGGATGAAGATGAAGATTTGGGTGGTCACCATTATGTTCCAATTCCACCACGCCCTTGTGATCATGCTGGTTCAAGTGGACTCAAACCTTCACCAGACGCTTCTAATGACGATGACCTGCATGAGAGCGTTGCTTTGCTCGAGAAAAGTCTACTAGATATTACTTCTTCTGTTAGAGATGAGAGGCTGAGGAGAATCGAGAAGAATAAGAAAAGAAACAAGAAGAAAGTAAATTAATTTATTTTTTGCTCTTCCTATTTAATTTTGTTGCATACATTTTGTAATCCTTTAAAAATAATAGAGTGCACCTGGACAGTCCCCCTCGTAGCTGGCATTAAGTAAACCTCGAAGAAATTACAGTCATAATAACAGACATAGCTGCAGCAGATGAAAAAGGTGAAGAAGAGAAGAAAGAAGAAGAAACGGAAGAGGAGAATACAACAGATGAAAAAGATGTAAAAGAAGAAGAAAAAGAAGAAAAAGAAAAATATAAGGAGATGACAGCTGAAGTAGAAGAAGAAAATGAGAAGAAAACAAAAAAAGATAGTGAAAAGAAATCAGAAGAAGAAGAAGAAGAAGAAGACAAAAATGAGAAGGGAGTTGAAGAAGAATTAGTGGTCGAACAGTAGGTTGAAAACATTCAAGAAGAGAAGAAATCATCATAAGAATAAGAGAAGGAAAATTAGAAGAAAGAAGTTAAAGAAGAGGATAAAAAACATGAAGAAAAAAAGTGAATGTGATGGACATTGTTGCGGAACTCATTCAAAAAAATAAGTAGTTTTGTGGATTTGGAACAAACAATTTTCTTAATGATTTTTTTTTTTTGTGATTTGTTCTTTATGGATAATTGAATTACATATATTTGACATGTCAATGATAGCATTTACTGATGAAATAATGTCCAGGTATTCTATTATCTCATTAGATTAAATAGTTGGCTGCATTGCGTTACCAGTTCAACTATTTTTCTAATTTATAGTGGTTGATTGGAAACATAATAGAAGTTGTTCTCTATAATTTATAGACTTAATATTCTATCGATTGAGTAATCCATATATTTACTTACTGCAACTATCATGGTTTATGGAGGTCGATGATAAAAGACATAGACATAATTCTCTATTAATTATAGATTACACCCAGGATTTATTTAAGAAACCTTACATCTATTTATTCAATTTCCTATATCCCTATTACACCTTTCCAAAAAGCCAACAACAATAACAAACCATACAATAAATTTTTTACGCCTTTCTCTTTTTCCTCGACCAAAATCAGTCTTTGCTTTACTTGATCCCTCTCCATTTCGACTTCTTTTAGCTATCCTTTCAAGTAATCCCTTTTCTCTTCTACTTCTTTTAGAAATGTCATAAGTAGATCTCTATTTTCTTTGGATTCTTGAAGCCTTTGGAGTATATGAAACTTGGAACGCCTCGAAAAATTTGATGTCGATGGGCTGCTCGTTGGTGAGTCTTCGTCAAGACACTTAAAAAAAGAGCATCCGCCATTATCCTTTCCAACTGCACAGTTAAAGAATTTTTGACCTAGATTTCAATCGGTGCATGACGTCCTAAAAACAGCTGGATTGCCACAATGACATATGTAGCACACTTTTGCATTTGATTTTTGGGATGCTTGAGACATTGTAGTTGTTAACAAAAATTAATACCAAAAAAATTAGAGTGTTAACACAAAAATAGCATTCCTTTTATAGAAAAAAGTGAGATATTACTGTTGGGGGTTGATTTGACGTGTACTTTATGACCGTTGTAAAAATCTGACATTTTTACTTTTTTTACTGCTGGTCTTGTTTCATAGACCTTATTTATAATCGATGTCATGTCATGCTTTTGGTAGATGCTTCACCAAATAGATAGACAGTCTAGCATATACTAGAAGTTAATTCCTTAATAACCACACTAGATTGTGCTACATATTCATAGACCATAACTAGCACATATTTTGAGAAGAATTTTTTAATCAATAAACTAATAAATAATTAGATTTATGCAATTAAAAGAGCTTGAACAAGTCACGTGATATGGGAATAATCACGGATATGGACTTAGGAGAGTGCGTGTTGGACCCGAGCTTTGACACGTGTAATTGAAGTGTAAAAGAGGCCCAAAATGCACCCAAATCAGCCCATAAATTACTCTAGATGGGTTCCCATTCTTTTAAGGGCCTTTTGATCATTTTAACTTATATTTTGTTATAGCAATAAAAGGAACATTGTAGGGTTTTTAGTTTAGTTTATAAATGAAGTTGTAAGTCTTACAAGACAAAGAAACTTACGTCCTCTTTCCTTGAGGCACCCAAAATAAAAATTAGGGCTTAGACAAGTGTAGAATCACTTGTGTTTGCATTTGCTTGGAAACAGTGATGCTTGGGAGGCGGATTCCAATCTTGTGTCTTTGTAAGATATAGGTTTATTATTGTGTGTAGTGCTAAGGATCTGAGAGTTACCATTCTTGGGTTCTTAACATTATATCTTCATGTGGTTTATCTATCTATCCTTTTTCTTTTGTAATCTTATATCCATTTTGTATCTTGTACTATTAAGCCGTTTTTGTTGTTGTTCTTCTTCTCATTGTTCTTTCATATTGTGTTGTTAACTTAGTTTGTTGTTGGCTACAAAAGGTGTCAAGCACCTAGTTATATTGTCCTTCTTGTATTTCATTCTTGAATCCGAGAGTGGTGTTCAAAAGGGTCCTCGATTCTTTGAATTAGTGGACTATTTTTGGAGTACTTTTGGACTGTTTTGAGCCAATTCCGTGTGTTCCTTGGTTTTCTTGTATCATTTGGTATCAAATTCATCTTTGGTTTTGTTCTTACAATACCAATCTTGGGCTTTCTATCTAAGAAAATAAAAAAAAAAAAATAAAGAAAGACGTGTTCTTGAGCTTGAGATCTTGGCCGAGAAGTTGAACTTGTTGTTGTTGTATCTTGGCCAAATGTTGTGTGTCTAGGTATAGGATTTATTTTAATTATGTTTTTGTTTCAAGTTTTAGTATTCTTGTCCATTAACACTTTGAGTCGATCTAGATTTGAGCTTTAAAAAATTGATTTTATTGTTGTGAACAAGACCATGGCCGTGTGTTGAAGTTGGTGTTCTTAGACGTGTGGACTTGTTGTTATAGTCTTGGTTGGATGTTGTTGGTGTTTTTTTTGCTCTTGATAAAGTTGTTGTTGAGTTCTTGACATTCATCACAACCTTCACCCTTGCTAAAACCGAAATACAACACCAAAAAAAACCTTGGTCGTGTGTTGTCACTAAAATTGGCCGTGATATGTGTTGATGTTTGCTGTGGGGTGGAAATTGTTGTTGTGTTATTGATGTGTTCTTGAAGTTTTTTGTGGTGTTCATCTTGTTCTTCATCTCTCCTTACAACTTAAGATAACCAAAGTGTAACATAGATTCAAAAAGGTGAACCTACAAGTTGTAAAGTTATTTGTGAGAAGACTTGAGCCATCACTTTCTTGACTTAACATCTACTTTTCAACCACTTTTCTTATTTCAACGGACCTTGTTTTGTGGGAATTGTACAAATTCAAGTCTTTTCTTTTGAAGATTAGACTTAAAGGAGATTTAAGACATATACTTTCCCTCCAAAACCAATTGTTTCCATTACATAGTAACTAAAGTTTGTAAAGTTCAACTAGTGACTAATTGTGGGGCCGTGACCAATGGTATGTTGCTATGTCACCCAAGTTACTGTTCACACGAAAATTTTAATCCCAAAATTTGATCTTCTAGTTTCATTGTGTTGTTTCTTTAGTTTCATTTGTTGATTCTATTACTAACTTATAAGCTAGTTTTAGATTGTAAGTTAGTTTTGAAACCGTCCTTTGTGTATACATTCCTTTGTGTGTCTTATCCTTTTGAGTCGTTGTAATACTTGGTCCACCTCTGACTACCTCACGGAGTACAAGCAAGGTTACGACACTTGTGAGACCAAAGTGAGAAAAAAATCTAAGAGCCAAAACAATAGACAGGGAGTGTGACGACCATTCTTGTACAACTAACTTTTTTGTTGTTTTGTAGGTAACTTCTTGGCCATAATGGAAACCATTTTGGCCCTACTCGATGCTTTGTCCCGAGACCTTGCTAGGGCAAATATGAGTCTTAAAAAAATTGACTCAGATGTGGTAACTATACGTGAGAGGTTAGATCAAATGGAGAGTCAAAGGAACTCTCATGCTTTTACTCCCAAAACTTTACTTCCAATGACCAATCCTCCAAGACAACCACATAATACCATAAGCCAAGCTCCAAATAGCCCTTAAAATCGAGAACAAGATAGACCACTTCCTCCACAAGTTGATCAAGTCCAACAAGGAGTACTTGGAAGCCAATTTCCTCCCATCCAAACTCCACAATCAAAGCTCCACGTTACCAAATTGAGCCTCTCAACCAAACCTTTCTTTCTAAAAAACTGACACATCTAAGAAGAGAAACATGATAGAGAGAGACATGAAGGATATGGAGTCTACGATGATGCTTATATGATAGAAGGAGACTTGAGTCGGATGAGATTGAAGGCCAATCTCAAGAAGGAGAGGAAGTCGAGGGTCAAAATGAAAATGTTGGATCCGAGACTTATTGTCATTATGCTCTTGAGTTTGGCTAGCTTGGGGACTGTTTTTGTTCATTTCTTGTGGGCTGTTTTTAGCTCCTTTTTTGATACGTCCCTTGTTATTATTGAGCTCCCGGGCTCTTCATGTTTTGCGGTCTGTTTTTGAGTAGGTTTCCTTTGAAGTGACCAATTAAATGAGGTGAAGCCATGAATTTGTGGATAAATTCCTCTGAAGATGGAGAGGATGATATGGGAATAATCACAGATATGAACTTAGAAGAGTGTGTGTTGGACCCGAGCCTTGGCACGTGCAATTGAAGTGTAAAAAAGGCCCAAAATGCATCCAAATCAGCCCATAAATTACACTAGATGGGTGCCCATTCTTTGAAGGTCCTTTTGGTCATTTTAACTTATATTTTGTTATAGCTATAAAAGGAACATTGTAGGGTTTTTAGTTTAGTTTATGAATGAAGTTTTAAGTCTTACAAGACAAAAAAGCACAAGTCCTCTTTCTTTGAGGCACCTAAAACCAAAATTAGGGCTTAGACAAGTGTAGAATCACTTGTGTCTGCATTTCTTGGAAACATTGATTCTTGGGAGGTGGATTCCAATCTTGTGTCTTTGTAAGAGATAGGTTTATTATTTTACGTAGTGCTAAGGGTCCAAGAGTTACCATTCTTGGGTTCTTAACATTATACCTTCATGTGGTCTATCTATCTATCCTTTTTCTTTTGTAATCTTGTATTCATTTTGTATTTTGTATTGTGAAGCCTTTTTTGTTGTTGTTTTTATTGTTTTCATTGTTCTTTCATCTTGTGTTGTTAACTTAGTTTGTTTCTGGCTGCAAAAGATGTCAAATACCTAGTTATATTGTCTTTTTTGTATTTCATTCTTAAATCTGAGAGTGGTCTTCAAAAGGGTCCTTGACTATTTGAATTAGTGGACGATTTTTGGAGTGTGTTTAGACTATTTTGAGCCAATTCCGTGTGTTCCTTGGTTTTCTTGTATCATTATGTCATCGTTTAAGAGTCCATGTAAATTGGATAAGGTGATCAATGATGTGTGAGGATGGGTAGTGGATGAACAACAAACATGCATGGGGTAATGTTTACCCAAAGCACAAGTATGTTGTGGAGAATTCATTTGTTCAACCAAAACTCATCACCTCACGTCTTTGATCACCATTTTTAATTTATGTGGACTCTCAGATGATTACACAACTTGTTTAGGCTCATTCGATTGCATAAAATTCAATCATTGATTATTCTATTAACCAATTAATCCTTCTTAAAATATGTGCTAGTTATGGTCTATGAATAAATATCATAGTCTAGTTATTTATTTGTGAAAGTAGTTAAGAGTCTATACCAGACTATATCTGATCGAGTACAAAAGTAAGCATAGTCTAGCATAGATTTTGTACAACTTCATTAATACATGCACTAGACTATGACACATATTTATAGAACATGCCTAGCACATATTTTGAAAAGGATTATTTAATTAATAAAATAATAAGTAATTGAATTTATGCAATCGAATGAGCCTAAACAAGTGATGTGATCGTATGAGAGTCACATAAATTGAAAGTGGTGAAACAAGATGTGAGGTGATGAGTTGTGGTTGAACAACCAATATCCCTAGGAAAATATTTACCAAAGCACAAGTATGTTGTGAGCAATTCATTTGTTCATCCGCTATCCATCCTCACACATCATTGATCACCTTATCCAATTTACTTGGACTCTCATACTACTATCACATGACTTGTTCAAGCTCCTTTAATTGCATAAAATCTAATTATTTATTATTTTATTGATTAATTATTTTTTTTCCAAATATGCTACCAAGGGCAATAAACCAATACAGTATATTATTGACAAGGCTTACAGTCTATGAAATTTACTGAACACAATCAATGGACCGGTATTGTTTAACGCATTGATTATTTATTTGTTCGAGCATAGACATTGAAATCAGTATCGAAAAAACCCCATTGACTTTTCATTTAATTTTATATAAATCAATATAATCGCGGATAGACCAGATTAGTTTTCCATTGGCGTATATGAATTAATTTGATGTCTGACAACTATCCCATTCATCTTCTACCTTGATCTCATGCAAAAATTCTAAAAAGAAAAAATTATAAAATTACAGTGGCGAAAAATGCAGGCAACAAGAATTAAACCAAAAACAAGAATTAAACAAGAATTAATTTCACATCTCATAACCAGTTGATTCATCTTCTAACATCAGAAATTGTAAAAAATTAAACTAGAACAAAATTGTAAAATTAAAATATACACGAATGTAGGCAAACAAACATATTTCATTAATAATTCGCTGAAATGATGGTGCAGAACCATATTTACAGCAAAAAAAAAGTAAAATGAAGAAGTTTTCATCTAACATTCTAACCATGAAAGCTTCTCCTTGCAACAAACTTAAAACAAAAAAAATGAATAAAATAACTTAAATCTAAGGGGATGGTGGGGGGTGATCATCCCATCCGGCTCCATGTTGAGCCGCTCCACAATCGCCCATAAAAAATGGACAATCTGTCGAAGTTCACGGTGGAGGTGTTCCCTATCCTGTCCCAGCCCACAAAACAACCGGTTGATGTCATTGTGGAGGAGGAGCAGGCCGTAGTTATGGCGGATCCTCCTTCTTGGTCTCAAAGGAATGTCTGTCATCTTGTCAATTAAATCTGATTTTGAGTTGATGAAGATGAATTTTGGGTGCATTAGATGGGTGTTTATATAGACCAAAATAGAACCCTTTGGTCTTCCCGCCCATTGGTTGGTAGACGTATGAATGGTGAAAATCGAAAAGAGTTAGTGTATATCCAATCGATGCAATGTGTGATTGGACGTGCAACAACTTTTTTATGTGTAATAAATGCTCATCTGTTCATCTATCCCTTTGAATAATTAGGATTTTTAATAGACCTTATATGAGATCGATAATAAACCATGTGTTAAATAAATAATAAAAGAAATAGACCGGACATACAATATATACAATACTTTAAAAGGTCGATAATAAACACAAAGTGTAGTCGATAAATCTGGCATTAATCAGACAACTGAAGGATTGTCAAAATACATACACTGCCATGACTTACAAAAATGCAAATTCATACAAGACTGACTATGAATTGTTGTTGTTACAAGTGGTTCTCTTGTGCCTGGGTCTGTTGCACCGTGAACACTTGTTCCTCCTCTTTGACTTAAAAGTCTCGCCCATGCCCTTAACACGTTTTCTTTTCTTCTTACTGAGCTTGGTGACCACGAGAGGTGGAATAATGTTCACGTCTAGAAATTCTTGTGGCACGTGCCATTCGGTCTCCAAAGGGACAACATTAATTGATTCCGAATACGCAAGGAGGTACTCTTCCACTTTATATAGGGGAGAAGAGTAATCATAGACTCTCAAACCATAATCTTCACTATGCTTCAATCGCAAAGCGGCCATCGCGTGATCGCATGGTATTTTGACAGGGTCAAACTTCCTATAAGAACACGACCTTTCCAGTAGGTTAACTTTGGTCGTATAACCACTTCCAAACACAGTATATTGCCTTTTGTTCCTGCTTATGTTCTCCATATAAAAGGAGTCACCCTCACTCATATTGTCTCTTAAGATCTTTTCAGTGGCTGGAAAAAATTTGTTATCCTTACATTTGAGGACATAGGCATGCCTCTCCCTGAATATTTCACCAAACCTCTTAGCAATCAATTGAATATGGATGCGACAGGGTACTCCTTTTCATCAATCAACATAGCGTTCACCGACTCGGCAATATTTATGGTCATCGTGTCAAACCTGTTGCCGGGGAAATATGCCTTGCTATATTTCTCAAAACCAGGCTCATGCTCTAGGAAAAAGGCTGCCTCAGGACAGTAGTTCTTGAATTCCATAAAATGGTCGCTAAACTCCTCGGAAGAATAGGCCTTTGTCGCATTGTAGAATAGATAAAGGTGTTCTCCACAGTGGTGATTTACCTAGAGATTTTCACCTAGGTGCCTCATGCAGTACCTGTGATGAGCATAGTTGTACGCCTTCGCAATGCCATTGGCGATGCTCTTATGTCTATCTAAGATAAAGCACAAATCTGGTCCATCGACCATAATAGACTTCAGTTTCTTAAAGAAGAACATCCAAGATGCATCGTTCTCTTTGTCAACAACAAAAAGGCAATGGGATAAATATGGTTCTCCGTATCCTGTGCAACTGCGCTTAGAAGCACGTCCTCGTACTTGCCATATAAATGAGTGTCGTCGACCATAATAACCTTTCTCATGTGGGTGAATCCCCTAATGCAAGGGCCCAATAATAAAAAATAGTACATAAACCTACAATTGACCTTGTTTACCATGATGGAATAGGTAGTGCCAACATTAAGAGCATCGATTAAGTATGTAAAAACGGGCAGGCAGGAATACCCATGCTCCGCTGTCCCTCAGACCATTTCTTGGCAATCACACCCCCCAGCCAATATTTCCAATAGCTTGGTCTACTTTTCAAGTTCTTGAAAAAAAATGATCCTTCGAATCTCTCTAGTGTTCGGACCCTTTCCTTCGCTATATATATTCACACACAGCAATGCAATGACTTTAGACGAGATTTTCCTATGGCAGCAAGTGGCATATTCGATGCTGCAATTGTGATTGCTAATGTATTTATAGATGACGAATCTGTCCGTGCATTCATACTTCTTCGCCTGCAACATCCACCCGCAGCTAGGACAAATACATTTCACCTTGAGAAATTTGTTGCAGCTCTTCAACGTAGCATAATCAAAAGAATTTCTCACAGCTGCTACGTCCAGCAATAATTTCAGCTTTTTTTTACTGCTAAATGTTTGATTTACCTGAAAATTAATTCCATCAGAGAAGGTATAGTTGGTTTGTACTCCCAATTCGCACTCTTATCCCCCTTCTTCAGAGAAAATTGAATCTTCCAATTCTATTAAATTATCTTCTGAATCCATTGGATGAGTATCCAAACTCTCATCTTTAAATGAATCATGTTTGTCTTATTGACTGTGGTGGTAGGATTATCGGAGACCCCAGAATGATATTTATCCTCAATAATGGCCTAGAGCCATCGGCAGCGATATTCAACATATATAACGACACATGCCGATCATTATTTATGAACGTAGGATGTATTTTACCTTGTCCATTCATTACATAGCTAATCACAATGTTCTTTGGCTCGCATTCGAGTTCTTCGCTCTCAATTATGCCTCGAACCATGTCGTCGTACAATCCATTGCAACGCAGCAGGATAGGAACTGTCTCCTTTATAGATGATTTCCACCTCCAACAACTGGGACCCTCTTCCTACGCACCCATATAATTATCACCAACGACAACTACCTCAGCTACTGCCATAATAGACCACACAAATTGATAATAGATCAAGGTTTAGGTCTATAGATGGTCGATCACTGGTATGAATAAGTTCGTACAAAGATGTGAATCAACTGATTTAGATATAATCGTTGCCCTCCTAGCTCTGGGATGGAAAAATATATGTGTAGGACTTCTAAACTATTGAAATATATCTAATGATGAGGTATTGAGTGAATTTGGAAAGCTTTTCGAGTTAGTAGAAATGGTGAAAAAAAATTCATTTTTTTTTCAAAAATGATGGAACAACAATGGAGGAAATGGTGAAGAATGAAGATTTTCAGTTGTGATGAACAATTTTTCATCGGAAAAGTGGCCAGAAAAGTGGTCGGAATCGAAAATTATTGGTGAAAAAGGGAGCTCCTATTGGTGACTTCTTGGATAATTTTCTAAATTAAAATAGGAAATATGAAAAAATAGTGAAAATATTAAATATTAAATAGATGAGGTAGGGGACTAAAGTGTAAAGTTTAAAACTTGTGTGGTAGGTTTGTATGTAAGAATGGATGATGTCATAAATGTGTCTAAACACCTTAATTTTTCAAGACTTGTGTCTAAATGCAAAAATAAGTTTTAAAAGTGTCTAAATGTCAAACTATCCCATGCAATTTCCTGGCAATTAGGTCATCTAAAGAATATATACAGGTAAGCCTTTTTAAAATGCCGAATATGTAATCTTAAAAAAAAGATAGGTTTCTTGTTACAACAAGCAAGTCATGCTGCAAAAAGGTTCATACTCTAATGATGCATATAACTTAAATGCAATGTAACTACAACAAAGACTACTTCTTAATGTCACCAGTAAAAGCTAGAACGGTTTGTATAATTGTGAGTATAAGAAGTGTGATGGCTGCCAAAGTTGAAGCTCCTGCCCAAGGATTCTGAAAATAGTTGTGCCTCAAACTTGCCATTATTTGATTCCATGGTTTTTCACATTGTTGAATCAATTTGCTGCATTCTTCCTTGTTATAGAAGTCTGTCACTGTCACCCCAGTTAAAACTTTTTTTGAAGATGTTGGCCACTTTTTTGTCATCTCCTAGGTCCTTAAGGATGATTTTGTGTTGTCGAAGAAAACTCACGTCTCTATGTGAGCCAATAAGCTGATTCATATGTGCATAATTTGAAAAATAAGGATATGCATCAAAAGAATGTTGCTCATAAGCAATCAAATTTCTCATGAAGGTCTCCATTGTGTCCTCTATTGCGAAGCAAGGGATTTTCATTAATCCCTTCTCTCACTTGATATCGATCAATGTTGTTTTATCATCATCATTTTCTTCCACGATTCTTATTTTTAAAAAGCTAACTCTCTCTTCATAAAGCTCTGTTGCACTTGGAATATGAGAGCATTTCCATACAACAAGGACTTCAATGGTTTCTTTTGACCTGTTTAATTGCAAAACTTTACCACAAAAACCTATCTTTCAACATTCGGTTTGCTTGCTAGCATTTGTAGTTTTCTTTGCTGATGGGCAACAAAATATGTGTATCGCATGAACTAGATGGTCGACTCGCTCTGCATTAAAGTTGTCAATTTCTGAACTGGGTGTAAATGTTGTCTTTGGGAAAGTGTTTAGTAAGGTTTCTCCCACCATGTACAAGAAGCTCTCTTCTGTAGGATGCTTTTTCATTCCATGAAGCATGGCGAGGACAAAGAAAGGAAGCTGGTTTTCTAATAACACCATGTCTCAACATACTTGATCTATCATCCATTGCAAGTTGATGATTTTTATCGCCGTGTTCTGTTTTCTCGAATTCACAATGCTCTCAAATAAACTCCACCACAAAACAACCATCTATCAATAACATCTCCAAAAATTTTCAAACTATATCAATATCGAGGTTATCGTCATAGCATTTTAGTGCTTCATCTTTCTTTTTCTCCAATGCACTAATGCAACTTTCCACATCAAGTCCCTCTTTCCGCTAAAGAAATCATCATAGGTATTGGGTTCAATATGTATGAAAAGTGTGAATGAAAAATGAAGGAAAAATAGTGGAGAGAAAAAGAGACACTAAAATAAAAAGTGTACTCTTTTAAGGGAAAGTTCACTAATTCTCCCACATTGGTGGGAGAAGGAAACTTTGAAGTGTTTAAAGTAAGAAGCATTTACTCCACTTGGATAGTGAGGCAAGAACAAGGTGGTGCCTCGCTCCGTCATCATCGTTGCTCTCTTGGCTCATCTTCGGTTCGATCGATGAGATCTATCTTTTTGGACAAAATTTATTTGATAGAAATTTAATCCAAAAATATCAAAGAGAAAACGCAATAATTTTTCTGTGTTTTGATCCTCCATTTATAAGCATGCATGCAGTAGTGGAAACACTGTTTTGAAATGCAGTGCAAAAGCAAATTGATGCTTCGAAAGGGATGCAACCCTTCAACGAAATGACACATTGATTCATGAAATGGTATGCCTGTTCGGAAAAGATGCATTCTTTGGACGAACAGACATGATTTTCTAGAAAGGTTACACCTTTTAAGTGAACCATTGCCACCTTTTAGAAGAGAAAACTGATGGCTATATAAATCTGCTTTTATCCACAGGTTTAGGTACGAAAAATTTTCTGAACATACAAAATCTTCTTGTCTTCAAAAATATTTTGTGTGATCAATCAAATCGCTGAGTGAGTTTGAAGATATTCCAATTGCTTGAGGTACTGCTACAATTGTTTTTATTGGTCATTTTATCTTAGGCAGAAGATTCCATAATCTCGGGTACAGTGAGGGGAATTATTCCCTAAGGACACTCCGTAAAGTCGGGGACTTGGCCTTAAAAATTTTGTTTCATCTCATTTCTGAAAATTAACATAATTTTGGGATAGATTATTCGTAATCTTGTGTTGAAGGTGTTAAAGAACTTCATAAGTGTTCTTGTCTAAGACTTGAACTTGTGTTGAAGTTATTGTTGCATATATATACAGATTCTTTTACCCAAAAACATTGAAGATAACAATCTTAAGAAATAATATTTTTCAGAATTTGTATAGCTTATTTTCTGGAGAGTAAAGCTTTAAGCTTTCTAATCCGTTTGAATTTAACTAGTGATTTGAAGACATAAAATTTTCATCACAAGTTAAAGATCACTCGGTTAATTATTGAAAGTCATAAAAACTTCATTGTTAAACTAGAAACAAGAAGTGTTTAAAGTTGCTATAATTTTTTAATAAGTATTTTGATATACTAAAGGTACTGTCTTATGGTGACAAGAAAATGATGACTGATAGTCAAATACATGATACTGGAATGACTATGGTGGCAACTAGTATTTTCACGATGAGTCGTACTAATGCTCCGCAAGCTATGGCACCGGCAGACGAATTCGGGAAGTTCGCGGGTATTGACTTCAAGAGATGGCAGTAAAAAATGTTCTTCTACGTTAAAACTCTCTGTTTTCTAAGGTTCATGGTTTAGGAAGTCCCGGAGGTGCCTGAAGGAACCTCTAAAAAAGAATGCTTCGTGATTGTAGAGGCTTAGAAACACTCAGATTTCCTTTGCAGGAATTATATCTTAAGTGGTCTCCAAGATGACCTTTACAATGTGTATAGCGGAACAAATACTGCAAAAGAGTTATGGGGAGCACTAGAATGGATGTACAAGACAGAGAATGGTGGAACTAAATAGTTCTTCGTTGCAAGATTCCTGGAGTACAAAATGATAGACAACAAGTCTGTTGTTTTCCAAGTGCAGGAACTGCAAGTGACCATCCATGATCTCCTAGTGGAAGGATGATTTTAAAAAATACCTTTGTTGAATAATTTAAAAATGTTCTAGTATTCACATGAACTTTATTATAGGTTTAATTGTGAATGAAGCATTTCAAGTAGCAGCAATAATTGAGAAGTTTTCACCTATGTGAAAAGATATCAAGAACTATTTGAAACACAAACGTAAGGAGATGTAAGTCGACGATATGATTGTATGACTATTCATTGAAAAAGATAATAAGGTTGTGGAAAGAAGGTCAAGAGGCAATTCTGCAATAAGTGGAGCAAACATTGTAGAAGATGACCAAAACAACTCTAAAAAGCAAAAAAAAGCTAGAAATGAGTGCAATCAACCCAAGAAGAAATTCAAGGAAAGTGCTTCAACTGTGGCAAGATTGGCCACAAGTCTATGGATTTTCATGCCCCAAAAAAGGGAAGAAGAAGGACCAAGCAAGTTTTCCTGAGTCTAAGAAAGAAACGGATGATCTGTGTGCCATGCTTTCTGAATGCAACTTGGTGGGAAATCCTCGTAAATGGTGGATGGATTCTGGTACCACACACCATGTTTGTGCTAATAAGGAGTTGTTTTTGACATTCGCTCTGGCTCAAGTAGAATAAAATGTCTACATGGCAAACTTCGCTACTGCAAATGTTGAAGGAACAGGAAAAGTGTGCTTAAAGATGACTTCCAGCAAAATGTTGACACTTAAAAATGTCTTGTATGTTTCGAAGTTATGAAAGAAATTGATTTCTATTTCACTTCTAGACAAGAACGGATTCAAATATGTATTTATTTTCGAAAAAATAATACTTAGTAAAGGAGAAGCATATGTAGGAAAGGGCTACCTCAATAAGGGCCTTTTCAAACTTTATGTAATGGTTGTTAAAATGAAGAAAGGTAAGGCTTCTTTTTACTTGCTAGAGTCAAATAATTTATCGCATAGTCGTTTAGGACCTATCAACTACAAAACCTTGAAAACAAAACTAACTTAAGAGTTTTGCCAAACTTTGAGTGCAATAAATCAAAATGTCAAATGTGTGTGGAATCAAAGTATGTTAAGCATCCGTATAAGTCCGCTGAAAGAAATTCAAATCCCTTAGACTTAATCCACACAGACATTTGTGATACGAAGTCAACACCATCTCGTAGTGAAAAAAAATATTTTATAACTTTTATTGACGATTGCACTAGAGAAAAAGATCAAAATAATAAGAAGTGATAGGTGCAGAGAATATGAATCTCCCTTTGCGCAAATATGTGTAGAGAATGAAATTTTTCATCTAACTACAACCCCATATTCACCTTAGTCTAATGGTATTTCGAAAAGAAAAAAATGAACCTTGAAGGAAATGATGAATGCCTTGCTTATAAGTTCAGGTTTACCGCAAAACTTGTGGGGGGGAAGTTATCCTTACAGCTAACTGAATACTCAATAGAGTTCCCTTTAATAAGACATAATCAATTCCATATGAACAATGGAAAAGAAGGAAACTCAACTTGAAATATTTCAAAGTGTGGGGGTGTCTAGCGAAGGTCTA
Source organism: Capsicum annuum (assembly GCF_002878395.1). Lineage (NCBI taxonomy): Eukaryota > Viridiplantae > Streptophyta > Magnoliopsida > Solanales > Solanaceae > Capsicum > Capsicum annuum. The sequence goes on along the minus strand of NC_061111.1, from coordinate 34,803,421 downwards.
AGTTTGTACGCCTAAAAGAGTAAGGATAAGACCTAAGACGGTGGACTACGTGTTCATAAGATATGCTAAAAGTAGTAAAGCATGTCAATTTTTGGTTCATAAATCCAAACATCCAGATATCAATGAAAATATGGTAATTAATTCAAATAATGCTGAATTCTTTGAACACATATATCCTTATAAAACTAGACATGAATAGTCTAGTGGTGGGTCGAAATGACCTCGAGATGAACCAAGTGAGGATGTACATAATGATGAGAATCCAAGACATAGTATACGTCAAAGAAAATCAACTTCATTTAGATCAAATTTTGTAACATTTGTCTTAGAAAATGAGCCTCAAAAGTTTAAGGAAGCGACGTCGTCTTCAGACTCATTATTTTGGAAAGAGGCAGTCAATAATGAGATTGATTCAATCTTAAGCAGCCATACATGGGAGTTGGTTTATCTTCCTCCTGAAAATAAACCATTAGGTTCTAAATGGATATCTTTAAAAGAAAAATAAAAGCTGAGGGTACTATCGACAAATACAAGGCAAGACTTGTTGTATAAGGTTTTAAGCAAAAGTAAGGCCTTGATTACTTTGATACATACTCGCCTGTAATGAGAATAACATCAATTCAGATGTTAATTGCCTTGGTGGCAGTATATGGTCTTGAAATACATCAAATGAATGTGAAAACAACATTTCAAAATGGAGAATTGGAGGAAGAAATTTACATGGAACAACCTGAGGGTTTTGTGGTTCCAAAAAAAAAAATAAGGTGTGTAAACTTGTTAAGTTACTTTATGGGCTAAAACAAGCACCTAAACAATGGCATGTGAAGTTTGACCAAACCATGTTGGCAAATGGATTCAAGATAAATGAATGTTATATATGTGTTTACATCAAAGACACTCCAAATGACCAAGTCATTATTTGTTTATATGTTGATGACATGTTGATTATTAGTAGAGATATTTCTGACATAAATGCTATGAAACAACTGCTCGAGATCAAGTTTAATATGAAATACCTTGGAGTTACGGATGTGATCTTAGGAATAAGAATCCATAAAACTCTCCAAGGGTTGGCATTGTCACACTCTTATTACATTAAAAAGGTACTTGACAAATTCAAGTATATGGAATTCGGTATTGCCAAGACTCCGTTGGACGTGAGCTTTGCACTTTGAAAGAATGAAGGTGAAAGTGACTCACAATTAAAGTATGGATGAGTATTGGGATGCTTAACACATATAATGAACTGTACACAACCAGACATAGCATGCGCTACTAGTAAGTTGAGTCGGTACATGAGTAATCCCAACAAAACTCATTGGATGGCAATGAAAAGAGTTAGGGGTGTCTTATATACACTCAAGACTATTCTTTGCATTATAATAAATATCCCGTGGTAATTAAAGGATATAGTAATGTAAATTGGATCACCGAATCGAACAAAGTAAAATCCATGAATAGATATGTATTTACTATCAGTGGAGGAGCGGTCTCTTAGAAATCATCCAAACAGACTTGTATTGCTCGCTTTACAATGAAATCTGAATTTATCGCATTAGATAAAGCCGGTGAAGAAGCAGAATGGCTCTGAAATTTCTTGGAAAATATTCCTTATTGGCCCAAACCAGTGGCACCAGTATGTATGCACTGTGATAGCCAAATGGCAATAGGTAGGGCAGGGAGCATGATATACAATGGTAAATCTCATCACATAAGACAGAGACATAATACCGTTAGAGAACTTCTCTCTAGTGGAATTATCACTGTTGACTATGTGAAGTCAAAGGATAATGTGTCGGGTCCACTTACAAAAGGCCTATCTAGAGAAGGAGTTAAAAGAACATCCAAAGGAATGGGCTTAAGGCCTAGGACCAGTCAGCATGGCAGTAACTCTACCTAGAAGACTGGAGATCCCAAGAGATAGGTTCAAGGAGATCAAATAAAGTTATGTCTGACAGGTTCAACATTGTCAAATACCCAACCCATTCTCATGATGTAGACAATGTTTAGTAAACGAGGATAAGAATTATGGTGTGAAGTCTTTTAATGATTAACTAAATTTGACAGATTTGACCGAATAGTTTAATCTATAGGATTGAACGTTTAGAAATCACCTATGTGAGGGCAAAGTGAAAGCCGCTTCCAGGAGAATGTTAGTAAATACCTATTCTCTAAGCTCTCATAAAATCGGGACGTGTTCATGGATGAAAAGAAAAAAATCATGAGAACCATAAATGGTAAAGGCTAGTTGTATGACATGTGTTGTCTAGGTGTACATTAAAGGTCGACGGTTTGAAGATATCAAATCTACCGATTGACAGAGTGCATCTGATGCATGTTCACTACGACAAGTTCAAAGGGTAACCACTTATCCATATGCAATCAGTCTTTGCTTGATGATCACATACTTATCCATAAAATTTTATGAAAAAAATAGCCATTCCCCATTCATGTGGGGGATTATTGGGTTCAATATGTATGAAAAGTGTGAATTAAAAATAGAGAGAAAATAGTGGAGAGAAAAAGAGACACTAAAATGGAAAGTTTACTCTTTTAAAGGAAAGTTCACTAATTCTCCCACATTGGTGGGAGAAGAGAACTTTGAAGTATTTATAATAAGAAGCACTTACTCCACATGGATAGTGAGGCAAGAACAAGGTGGTGCCTCACGCCGTCGTCGTCCTTGCTCGCTCGGCTCAGCTTCGATTTCAGATTTAGATTTGGATTTGGATTTGGATCGATCGATAGATGAGATCTATCTTTTTGGACAAAATTTATTTGATAGAAATTTAATCCGAAAATACCAAAGGGAAATCGCAATAATTTTTGTGTTTTGATCCTCCATTTATATGCATGCATGCAGTGGCAGAAATGTTGTTTCAAAATGAAGTGTAAAAGCGAATTGATGTTTCATAAGGGATGCAACCCTTTAATGAAATGACACACTGATTCATGCAATGGTATGCCTGTTTGGAAAAGACGCATTCTTTGGACGAATAGACATGATTTTTCAGAAAGGTTACACCTTTTAAGTGAACCATTGCCACCTTTCAGAAGAGAAACCTGATGGCTATATAAACCTGCTTTTATCCACAGGTTTAGGTAAGAAAAATTTACTGAACATACAAACTCTTCTTGTCTTAAAAAACATTCTATGTGATCAATCAAATTGTTGAGTGAGTTTGAAGAGATTATAATTGTTTGAGGTACCGCTACATTTGATTTGTTTGGTCATTTTATCCCGAGAGGAAGATTTCATAACCTCGAATACAGTGAGGTAAATTATTCATTAAGGAAACTCCGTGAAGTCGAGGGACTTGACCTTAATAATTCTCTTTCATCTCATTTCTAAAAATTAACATACTTCTTGGATAGATTATTCGTAATATTGTGTTGAAGGTGTTAAAGAACTTCATAAGTGTTCTTGTCTTAGACTTGAACTTGTGTGGAAGTTATTGTTGTAAATATATACAGATTCCAGAACCCGAAAACATTGAAGATAACAGTAGGTACATCAACTTGTACTTTTCCATCAAACCAAGTTCAGGATTCCTTTTATGGAAAGGACCAATGGAGATCAATATTGGTGTATAAGTATCTAGATTTGATTTTCGTAGCCCCACACAAGCCTGTCAAACGGGCCAGGCTGACCCGGCCCAGCCTGATCCACTTACAAAAACTGGCCCGATAAGCCCTAGGGCTTTAGGGTACCGGGTCCCAGACCAGGTTTTTTATTGATTTGGGCCTGGCTAACCCAGCCTAGACCAAGCCCGGTTAGGGCGCGCCGGTTAATAGACCCGACCCGATTACGTTTTTTTTTTAAATAAAAATTGGATTTAATTATAACTTGATTTTAATAAATTATTAATTAACTATCAAGTATTATTAATTTATATATGTATATATATCTTCTATAGAGGTATATATTTAACGTATACATGTGTATATATTTTATAAATTAATATATAACTATATATATAATTATATATTGTAGTATATTTTATTTAAAGTAGTACATATATATTGAATGTATGCATATATGTGTATATATCTTCTATAGACGTATATATTTAACGTATACATGTGTATATATTTTATAAATTAGTATATAACTATATATAGTGTGTGTGTGTATATTGTAGTGTATATATATATATATATATATATATATTGTAGTATATTTTATTTAAAGTATTACATTTATTGAAGGGTACGTATATGTGTATATATATCTTTTAAAGTAGTATATATTTAACATATACGTGTGTATATGTTTTATAAATTAGTATATAACTATATATATAGTGTGTGTGTGTATTGTAGTGTATATATATTATAGTATATTTTATTTAAAGTAGTACATATATATTGAATGGTGCGTATATTAGTGTATATATCTTCTATAGACGTATATATTTAATATATACATGTGTATATGTTTTATAAATTAGTACATAACTATATATATATTGTTGACTTGTAATATATATATATTGTAGTATATGTTTTATTTAAAGTAGTACATATATATTGAATGGTACGTATATATGTGTATATATCTTCCATAGATGTATATATTTAACATATACATGTGTATATGTTTTATAAATTAGTATCTCTCTCTCTCTCTCTCTCTTTCTATATATATATATATATATATATATATATATATATATATATTGTAGTATATGTTTTATTTAAAGTAGTACATATATATTGAATGGTGCGTATATATCTTCTATAGACGTATATATTTAACGTATATATCTGTATATGTTTTATAAATTAGTATATTACTATGTATATATATATGTATATATATTGTAGTATATGTTTTATTTAAAGTAGTATATATATATTGAATGGTGCGTATATATCTTCTATAAATGTATATATTTAACGTATAAATGTGTATATGTTTTATAAATTAGTATATAACTATATATATATATATATTGTACTATTGTAGTATATGTTTTATTTAAAGTAGTACGTATAGTCGTATATATTGAATGGTACGTATATGTGTAATTGTGTATATATTTTTTAAAAAATCTATAGTGTATATTCGAGTGTATATAGTGTATATAATTGTAGCATATATAGTGTATATTGAAAAAAAAAATTGTTTTTAAACAGGTTTGACCAGTTTTTTAACCCGGTTTGACCGATTTTAGGTGAGTTTTAACCCGGTCGGACCGTCCCACTTAACCCCAAATCGGACCGGACCAGCCCACCAACCCGGTTAACTATCACGGGCCGATTTCAGATTGACCCGACCCGGCCCACTTAACACCCTTAGCCCCACATTTCCTTTGAATATGGTCGCACATTTGATACATGTGTTGTCTAAATCCTTAAATCTCTCATCAAAGATTTGATTTGTAGATTTCTTTATTTGCAACACTAATTGATCTTGACCAGTTGTTTCCTTTATCTCAATTGAATATTCTATTTTCCTCCCTTCTATCTATAATTAGTAGAAAATTCATACTTTTTCTCATTTTTACATTCCCCTTTTCAAATGTAAATTGTCAATGCTACTAAATAATGATCGGATAGACAAAATGAAAAGACTGAGGGTGTGTTTAGTGCGGAGGAAAATATTTCAATGTTTATTTGGTTAAAGTGTGTCCTAAATATTTTCTTTAGGAAAAAATGCAACTTGGAATCTCATGTAAAGGACTTCTTTGGTCGAAGTAGGGGAAAATTTTAATAAGTGGCATTTCTCGCTGATTAAAATCCTTTTCAATCCCAACACCCACCCCACCCTCGCCTTCCCCCTCCACTACCCTGAATCCAACTCTTACCTCCCCTTGCCCTCAGCCCCCTCCCACTACACCGACCCCCACTCTCACGTCTTTTTGCCCCTTATGCCCTCCCACCACTCCCATACTGACCCCCACTCTCACTCCATCACTCCAGCCTCCTACCACAGTCCACACACCATCTCAATCGTGTTTCCTAGGCTATATTGTTCTTGAAATAATAGTTTCTTCCTACTTAATAATTCTAAAAAGTAAGTAAGAAATCACTTTAACTTATAGCAACATATCCAAAAATTTACTTTTATATTTTCTAATATAGATTAATTTTGAGAGTGAATATAAAGAATTTCTTTTAGGTACATTGCACAAGTCTTGAGTGTGACCACTGATTAGAAAAGAGTCATACCACTTACATTAAATTAATAAATACTAGATATGTGTCTTTGATCGTATGCACATTTTTCATTTAAGCAAGATGATTCAAGGGTATGCACTTTTACTTTAATTAGATTAATTAGATTTTTAGTATATACAACGGATATAGATAAATATTCAAGTTCCTTAACATACACACAATCTATCTTGTTCCCTCAACTATTATTATTATATATGTAAGCATAGAAACTAAGGAGATATCTCATGTTTTGTAGTTTCTCTTGGGGGAGGTTGATCAATTAGTGCTGAAAATTGGTGATCTATTGGAAAAATCTCAATATGGTGGGCCATGCCGCTTGATAACTTTCTTAGTACTGTAATCCCAAAAGAGAGGTAGAGATAGTGAACTCTGTTATTCAAATCATAGATGGTTAATGTTGGACCAATTCCTTGTAGAATTCTATATGGGGGAAAATTGTATCACGGAGTACATTATTACTACACCTTATGGAAAGAACCTAATATTTTGTCGTCGTGGCAACAGTTTTAGTTCATAAAAATTGAAATACATGAGTTACTCTATGCTAAAATTCTCACTGGATTTCCATTTATAGACCAACATCTTAATTTTTTGTCCTCGATTTATATAGTTTATTAAATATAGACATGTCAAAACTCCTCCTCTTTCTTTCATCTCCATCTTTTTTGTTAGTGCGATAGAAAATTAAGACTCGTTGCTCATTTGTAATTTATTTAGACTTATAATATTGAAGCAACTTGAAGAACACTCTTGTTGAATTGTGCTGAGCTTGATTGTTGAAGATGACAAAGTAGGTTTATTGCTTTTTTTAAGACTTGGATCATTGAGAATTGTTGTGATTGGACATCAAATTTAGATCTAGTTTGAAATAAAAACGTGTTACTGAAACTTTTGAGCAAGTCTTGGTGATTCGCCAAAACATGTAAACAATTACTTCTAGAGGACGGCACAACTTGTACTAAAATCCCGGTGGATAAGGACTTGTGGCAAGTCAAGTATTTGTCCATCTATCAAAAATTTGGGTGATCTATTAGGCCAAGTGTTGATCCACAAGCTATTTTTTGCTAAACTTATTTAATTGTCAAACTTAATTATATGAAAGTATCTTATTTGTGCAAATGAAATAACAAACATACTGAAAGACTTCCTTTTTATAGAAGTGGCACAACTATTTTGTCCAAATCCAAAACCGTACAAATACTATAATATCAATTACAACTATCTTACAACACAATGTCTAAGAAATATCGAAATTGCCCAAGCACTATTGACATGGGTATTGGGCCACCAGATACAGGCCCAATTCTAACAGATCTGGATTAGATTTATATAGGCCCATTTATATCTTACATTGTAATTTTTTGATTTGGAAAAATTGTTGTAGATAAAAAAGGAAAGGTTGTAATGTTCTAAAACCACAGAATAAAAATATCTCCTTTACTATCGTTTCTCTCTCTTGTCTCTCCCTTTAAGTTGAGAAGTTTCAAATGGAAATCCATGGCGATTATGTATATTTGTTCGTCTAACATGGTATCAGTCTCAGGAATCACGTAGTACTCATCGTCAGCTATCTTTTGATATTACCCTTAAAGGGTTTTGGTGGAGTTCCTCTTCGGCGATGATTGATTTTTTGACTGAATTAGTAAACATTTGTTGAACAAGACTTTTCTTCTTCAAGTTATCTAAGAAGAGGGTATTATCCTTTCAATATCTATATTTTTTTATATTTTTCATTGACGATTGTTGGTGGATTCTGATTGATTGGAGGAATGTTGGTGAATTTTGTTGGTGGATTCTGATTTTTGATGTCTGTTGAAGAATTTTGATGGGTGTTGATATTGTTTGCCGAGCTAGCTGTTGGAGATTTTGTTGTTGATAATTTGTTGAATTTGTTGCAGTTTTTTTTGTCCAATCTTAAGATTTTTTCGATAGTCGACCCATATGGAACACCCCATGAATACTTCTTCTGCTTCCACTAGTACTGAAGGATTTACGCCTTTCTCTATAGATCTATCGCATCCCTTCTACATCCATCCCTCGGATAATCTGAATACTCCCTTAGTGTCTCCTCCTTTTGATGGAAATGGTTTTATTGTTTGGAGGAGGAGTATGCTTGTTGCTCTTTCTGCAAAGAACAAGCTTGGTGTCTTTACTGGACGCAATCCTCATCCTTCAGAGAATTCTCCCTACTATTTAGGTTGGGAACAATGCAATGACATGCTTATTGCTTAGATAACTAATTCTCTCGCTAGAAACATCTCCCTTAGTATCATAGGTTATAATACTGCTAAGGAAATTTGGGAAGATCTAAACGAGAGGTTTGGACAGTCTAATGGGTCCAAATACATTCAAATACAACGTAAAATCAGTGCTACTACTCAAGGCTCATCAGATATAGCCACTTATTTCACAAAAATGAGAATTTTGTGGGATGAATTACATACTGCTTAGGTGGGTCCCACCTGCACCTGTGGTGCACTCTCAAAACTTCTAGAGGAACAACAACTATTTCAGTTCCTCAGTGGCTTGAATGAATGTTATTCTTCCTGCAAGACAAATATTCTCATGATATCTCCACTACCTTCACTCAGTAGAGCTTACTCTATGCTCCAACATGATGAGCATCAAAAGGAAAGCTCCCTACACATTCCAAGTATTTTCAATAATTGCAATGCTTTTATAGCCTCTACCAGTTCAGGTTCTCAGCATATGAAAAGTAATTCTGATAACTACAATCAAAGATTTTAGTTTGATCACAAAAAGGGTCACTTTGGAAAAAGTTCAAATACGAGTCCAACTATCAGAGGTTCTGGTAACCCCCACAATCAAGGAAATCCCAACAACTCTACTGCTGTTTTATGCAAGTATTGCAAAAAATCTGGTCGTATCATTGATGACTGCTACAAATTGCAAGGATTCCCTACAGATTTCAAATTCACAAAGCATAAGAAGAATTTTCCTCCTACTCCTAGTTCAGCCTTTTGTGTGCAGAATGGTAAGCCATCTTCAGAGCCACATTATTCTATTCCTCCTAGTTTTTTTAAAGATCAATATCACCATTACCAGTATATTTTAAGCCTACTACAACCATCAGTTTCTTCTGAAGGCACTACTGGTGAAGAGATTGCTTTTAGTGTTTTTGTAGGTGTGTTTAGTATTTCTGCTGTTAATCTTGTTGACTCTTATGTTTGTACGAATTCACTATTAGATGGTTTTACTTCTTGGATTTTAGATTCAAGGGAAACTAATCACATGATCCCCTACAAGCACCTACTTTATAATATACAACCGCTACCCAAACCTCACTTGATCACTCTACCAAATGGATACAAAGTGAAAGTTATTTCTATTGGATCTTTCTCATTCAATTCTAATATAACTTTACATAATGTACTTCTTATGCGTTCGTTCCATTTGAACTTAATTTCTGTCCATAAATTACTTGTCCAACTTCAGTGTTATGCTATTTTTACCAATTCTACTTATTTTTTACAGGGCCCTTCTCTGAAGAGGCCTCTAGAAATTGGTAAAGCTGTAAATGAACTGTACTTCCTCTATCAACCTTCTCTGCATCTATTGTTTCTCCTAGTACATCTTGTAATGTTTCAATGAATAATACTTCACCTTTACTCATTTCTCCTCCTAATAACATGGATATTTATTGGCATCAAAGATTAGGTCACTTACCTTTTTCTAGAATAAAATCAATACCACACTTGTCTGATACACTTTCTTCCAAACAATCTTTTTTTTGTTTTGTATGCCCCATGGCAAGACGACAAAGACTTTCTTTTCCCCTTATTTCTATTAAAACTACTTCTCCCTTTCAATTGGTCTATGTTGATATTTGGGGACCTTACAATACCCAACCTATAATCATTTCAGATATTTTCTCCCACTAGTAGATGATTTTGCTTGAGTTATGATACGCCCAAATTACAACTCTCGTTAGAAAGTGCAAGCGGTCGCTGTCAAATATAGAACTCAACTGGGTTGGGTGTCGAATCCCACAGGGAATACTATGATCACTAAGTATTGCGATTATTATTAGACTGTTGGTCGAAGGTTCCAAGATAAGGGGGGTTTTGGTTTAGGTGCACAATAATATTATCAGTGTAACGATGAGATGATATGTGTAATAATATTTGATCACAGAGAATGACAAGTTAGGGTTATGTCCACCTTGTAGCTTCTACTTCTCTATTAACTATGAGTAATACGGATTTTATACATGCATGCACTTATAGAGAGACGTATTCTAATTCTAAATCCAAGTGTTTTTCAACCATCAAGGATTTATTCACTTTAGTTCTCTCGAATCCAAAGTGTACAACAAATTGTACGAACTCTCTAAGACGTTAATCCTGCTAGGGCATTAACGTGTAAAATAGAGGTTGGAAATCCTATTTTCTCGTCACACTCTCTTTTCTAAATAGTAACTTTTCTATCGAACAAGTTATTGCTATAATGGCGCATTCCCTATGTTTTCAACCATGAGAATTCAATCAAAATGAAGAGAGTAATGATATAAGTGGATTAACACATTATAAATTCAAAAACCCATAGCAATAGAGAGTATACTACAAGGTTTCCATAACCCTAACAAATAAACTTAGCTACTCATGAATAAAACGGAAATCAAAATAGACATATTCATCATACCAAAACTTAGAACAATCTTGGTGATAAAGATGA
>NC_061111.1:34769073-34789543 GCF_002878395.1 Capsicum annuum | reverse complement strand
ACCTATGTGATTAGCATGCTTTTCAGGTACTAATGAGGAAGATTATAGCACTTTAGGGACCTGTGGACAGCAAAGGAAAACTTCACATAAAAAGGAAAGCAGCTCTTGGACTGAATGTGGTGCATGGAAACTTTTTCTCGAGCAAACTCAATATTTTTAAATAGTTCAGGATGCAGTAGCAATTTATTAGAGAAGGATGTTGTTAAAAGCAGTATTGCTGAATTTTTAGGGATAATTGGACATTCTGTATTATTTTCAAGACAAGAAAAAGCGGCTTAGCTTGAGGACGGAGAGAGAGAAACACGTTTTTCTCTTATTGTCGCTAGTCATCTTTATCACCAAGATTGTTCTAAGTTATGGTATGATGAATATGTCTATTTTGATTTCCGTTTTATTCATGAGTAGCTAAGTTTATTTGTTAGGGTTATGGAAACATTGTAGTATACTCTCTATTGCTATGGGTTTTTGAATTTATGATGTGTTAATCCACTTATATCACTACTCTCTTCATTTTGATTGAATTCTCATGGTTGCAAACATAGGGAATGCGCCATTATAGCAATAACTTGTTCGATAGAAAAGTTACTGTTTAGAAAAGAGAGTGTGACGAGAAAATAGGGTTTCCAACCTCTATTTTACATGTTAATGCCCTAGCAAGATTAACGTCTTGGAGAGTTCGTACACTTTGGATTCGAGAGAACTAAGGTGAATAAATCCTTGATGGTTGAAAAACACTTGGATTTAGAATTAGAATACGTCTCTCTATAAGTGCATGCATGTATAAAATCCGTATTACTCATAGTTAATAGAGAAGTAGAAGCTACAAGGTGGACATAACCCTAACTTGTCATTCTCTGTGATCATATATTATTACACATATCATCTCATCGTTACAGTGATAATATTATTGTGCACCTAAACCGAAACCCCCCTTATCTTGGAACCTTCGACCAACAGTCTAATAATAATCTCAATACTTAGTGATCATAGTATTCCCTGTGGGATTCGACACCCAACCCAGTTGGGTTCTATATTTGACAGTGACCGCTTGCACTTTCTAACGAGAGTTGTAATTTGGGCGTATCAAATTTTATGTTGGGCGGCGCTTAGGTTGAAGAAAAATTTAGTGGGGTTTAAGTGTAGAGGATATATTAAAAGTATGAGCCATGGGTCGGGTTGGTCCATTCATAAACGGGTTAGTAGGAAAAATGTGTAAGTAGGCGGCGCCCTTAGGATCGCCTAAGCATAAGTAGGCGGCGCCTAACCTATCGCCACAGTGAGCATAGGCGGCGCCTAAACTATTGCCTATGTTGGCATAGGCGGCGCCTAACCTATCACCTATGTGAGACAGTGAGCATAGACGGCGCCTAACCTATCGCCCATGTTGGCATAGGCGGCGCCTAACCTATTGCCTATGTTGGTATAGGCGGCGCCTAACCCATCGTTGAGCCTTACACATTTGACCACTCCCACTTACCTGTATTGTTCCATCATTCCTAGACTTACCATCATTGACATGACTCACTTCCAAATCAAAATTTGGACTAATCTCCTCCTTTATACTCCATGCACCTGCACTCAATCAAAAACAACAAAAATGATTAGAAGGATGGGTCGCCTCCCACCAAGCGCCTTAGTTTTGGTTGTGGCTCGACTCTTCTTTTTGAATTTTTATTTACCAAAAACAAAATCCTAGTAAAATGATGGGTTGCCTCCCATGTAGCGCTTGATTTATTGTCGCGGCACGACATAGTTATCTCAATTACTCAAACTTCATCAAGATATATGGTGGCTATACATTTTATCGAGTCAGTTGGACCGATATATAGCTTCACTCTTTGGCCATTCACCTTAAAGACACTACCATTATCGTTTTCTAACTCCACTACTCCAGATGAGTAAACTTGGTTGATTCTGAATGGACCAGACCATTTAGACTTCAACTTACCTGGTAACAGCTTCAGTCTGGAGTTGAAAAGGAGTACCAAATCGTCTTTTTGAAAGTTTCATTGGATAATCCTCCGATCATGGTACTTTTTCATCCTTTCCTTGTAAAGATCTGCTCTTTCATATGCATTTAGATGGAATTCATCCATCTCGTTCAGTTGTCCCAATCTCATATTTATAGCATCATCCCAGTTCAGGTTAAGCTGCTTCAGTGCCCACATTGCTTTATGTTCTAGCTCAATTGGCAAGTGACAAGCCTTTCCATAAACTAGTTGGTATGGTGACATGCCAATTGGTGTCTTAAACGCGGTCCTATATGCCCATAAGGCATCATCCAGCTTCCTGGACCAATCTTTCCTGCTGGCATTCACAGTCTTAGCAAGGATCAGCTTGATTTCCCGGTTTGAAACCTCCACCTGCCCGCTAGTTTGTGGGTGGTACGGTGTAGCTACCTTATGTTGCTTAACCCCATACTTTGCCAATACGGCTCTGAACAGCTTGTTGCAGAAATGTGATCCTCCATCGCTTATGATGGTACGAGGTACCCCTAAACGAGAGAAGATATTTCTCTTTAAGAACGCCACAACACTCTTACCTTCATTATCAGCTAGTGCGACTGCTTCGACCCATTTGGATACATAATCCACAGCAACTAAGATATATTTCATCCCAAATGAGCTCATAAATGGGCCCATGAAATCAATACCCCAGACATCGAAGAACTCTACTTCAAGCTTTTTGGACATGGGCATCTCATGGTGCTTTGAGATAGAACCTTGTCGCTGACACTGATCACATCTTCTTACAAAATCGTAGGCATCCTTAAATAATGAAGGCCAATAGTAGCCACTCTGCAGTACTTTCTTCGCCGTCCGTTCACCTGCATGGTGACCTCCAACTTGGGAAGCATGGCTTGCTTCCAGTATGCTCGGCACCTCTACATCTGGGATGCACCGCCTAATAATACCATCAGCACATTGTCGAAAAAGATAAGGCTCATCCCAGAAGTAATGTTTCACATCATGCATGAACTTTTTCTTTTGATGAAAGGGGAGATGCTCAGGAATCACTTCACTTACCACATAGCAAAATCTGCATACCACGGTAAGTTTTCCACCATAGTTGTTATAATCTCTTCGTCGGGGAATGCATCATCAATATCAAGGTCGGTTTGCACTGTGTGCTCACTCTCAAGTCTAGATAGATGATCAGCTACTTGGTTTTCGCAACCTTTTCTATCCTTTACCTCGAAATTGAATTCTTGAAGCAGTAGCACCCACCTAATTAGCCTTGGCTTGGCATCCTTCTTTTCCATTAGATATCTTAGAGCCGCATGATCTGTATGGACCACTACCTTGGTTCCCAACAAGTACGCACGAAACTTTTCAAAACAATAAACAACCGCAAGAAGCTCGCGTTCAGTGACGGTATAGTTCTTTTGTGCTCCATTCAAGGCCTTGCTCGCATAGTAGATTGGATGAAATAGCTTTTCTCTTTTCTGACCAAGTACAACACCCAAGGCTACACCACTTGCATCACACATAATTTCAAAAGGTAGAGACCAATCGGGTGCTACAATAATAGGGGCTTCAACTAGCTTTCCTTTAAGGCACTCAAATGCCTTCAAGCAATCTTCACCAAAGTGAAACTTTGCCTCCTTCTCCAAAAGTTTGCATAATGGGTTTACAATCTTGGAGAAGTCTTTAATAAACCTCCGATAAAAACTAGCATGACCGAGAAAACTATGAACCCCCTTTACAGAAATTGGAGGTGGTAGTCTCTCGATAACTTCAATCTTGGCTCGATAAACTTCAATTCCCTTTTCAGAGACTTTATGCCCGAGAACAATGCCTTCCTTAGCCATAAAATGATACTTCTCCCAATTTAGCACCAAATTGAATTCCACACATCGCTGCAAAGCCATACTCAGATTTGCCAAGCATGACTCAAATGACTCACCTACAACCGAATAGTCATCCATAAACACCTCCAAGGTGTTTTCAACCATATCAGAGAAAATGGACATCATACACCGCTGAAAAGTGGCAGGTGCATTACATAGCCCAAATGGCATTTGTTTGAATGCAAAAGTACCATATGGGCATGTAAAAGTGGTCTTCTCCTGATCTTCAAGAGCAATGCAAATCTAATTATATCCGGAATAACTATCAAAGAAACAGAACCATCCCTTCCCTGCCAATCGATCAAGCATTTAATCCATGAATGGCATTGGGAAGTGGTCCTTTAATGTCCACGAGTTTAGCTTCCGGTAATCCATACACACCCTCCACCCTCTGACAGTCCTGAGTGGAATTAGCTCATTCTTCTTGTTCGCTACTACTGTCATGCCCCCTTTTTTGGGCACACATTGTACAGGACTCACCCATTTACTGTCTGAGATTGGATACACCACCCCTGCATCTAACCACTTTATGATTTCTTTCTTCACCACCTCTTGCATAGGTGGATTCAAACGATGTTGATGCTCAATAGTGAGTACACAATCTTCCTCTAGCTGAATCTTGTGCATATATATGCCAGGAGGGATACCAATTATATCAGCAATAGTCCAACCAATAGCTCTCTTGTACCTCTTCAGAACAGAGATGAGAGCCTCTATCTGTTGTTCACCTAAATCAGCAGCAATAATAACCGGCAGTGTATTTCCACTACCCAAGAACACATACCTTAGATGACTGGGTAGCTCTTTCAATTCTAGCACCGGTGGCTCTTCAATGGATGGCTTCGCCGGTGGTGAAGGTCGATTCTTAAGGTCAAGGTCCATCTTCTTGGGGGCATAAGAATACGACCCCATTCCTGTCAAAGCACAGATAGTTTCTTCGTACTCTTTAACATCCTCACGATCAAAGTTCAAAAGCACAGCAGCCAATGGCTCAACAGTAAGCTGCTTCTCTAAAGATAATTCCTTCTCATCCTCATAATAAACATCAACTACAGAGAACACATTCATATCCTTGGGTTGCTTCATTGATTTGCATACATCAAAACGTACCACTTCGTCATTCATCCGAAATAAAAGCTCATTTGCTCGCAAATCAATAAGCACACTTCCGAGGAAAGGTCGACCCAAGATTATGGGCACCTCAAAATCCATCTCACAATCCAAAATAACAAAGTCTGCAGGAAAAATGAAGGTAGAAACCTTCACTAATACATCATACAAGATACCAACAGGTCATTTTACCGACCTATCTGCCATTACAAGCCGCATGTTGGTTGGTGTAGGATCGCCCAACCCCAACTGTCTATAGATGGCTAGTGGCATCAAATTAATGCTAACTCCTAGATCACATAAAGCCTTAGCAAAGTCTAAAGATCCAACTGTGCAGGGAATAGTGAAAGCACCCGGATCTGCCTTCTTCTGTACTAAAGACCTCGTGGCAATGGCACTGCAATGATGAAAATTATCTGCCAGTTCATAGCTCGCTTCCCTTTTCTTTGTCAAAAGGTCCTTCATGAATTTGGCGTACCCTGGCATTTGCTCCAGTGCCTCCACCAAAGGCACATTTATAGTCAGCTGCTTCAACATGGTCATGAATTTACTGAACCTGGTGTCATTAGCCTTCTTCTTCAGTCTCTGAGGAAAAGGTGGTGGTGGATTTGGAAGAGTTTTCTCCACCAATTCCTTTTTATTGTGCTTCCCATTATCAATCTTTTCAGACTGCTGGCATCTAGGTGTAGTATCATGAACGTTCTCATCCTGATTTTCAACTTCTACAGAATTATCACAATCTGCTTCAATAACATTCTCCTCTATACTATCAACCACGGGCTTGCTCTTGGATGGATTTTCCAACACCTTACCACTCCTGGTTGTAATAGCCAAACATGATCCATCTTTTCTTGGATTTTGGACAGTTTCACTCGGTAAAGTGCCAGCTTTTCTTTGATTGAATGCCGCTGATAGTTGACTCATTTGTTGTTCCAGCTATTTTATTGAAGGGGAATGCGAGTCAACCAATTGATTTGTTGAGGATAAATCATTTTTTACCTCAGTTACTCCCGTGTTGGTTGCCTTCACTCCTTTCAACAGCTTAGCCATCATGTCCTCCATGGACATTTTCCCAGAGCTAGGTGCAGCAGCTTCACGATTTCCAGGAGGGACATACAAACCGCTCCTGTCATTCTTATTCTTCCAATTCCCTTGGTCTCGGTCCTTGTATCTGGATTTTTCATAATAGTTCTGACCTTGGTTTCCTTGGACATTGCCTCGGAAACCCCCCCCCTAATTATTCAAGTAATTTGCTTCCTCTTTAGAATCGAAGTCATCTCTTCCCTGTGATACAACAACCTTGACCTTTTCTGTCTTCCCTGATAATAAATGCTTGGTAAGAAGGTCCATCTGCATTTTCATATGAGCCATATCCTGGTCACGTTTCTCTTCTCTTCGTCTCTGTTCTGCAGTCATACCAATAGATACAGTAGAGCTTGCTACCTCAGAATCCCTGGTATGCCAAGCTCTACTCTGCTTTGTCATACGATCCAGCATATCACATGCCTCAATAAAAGTAAGGTCCATGAATGACCCACCCGCAGCATTATCTACCACTGGCTTAGTCACCGAGTTCAAAGCCCTATATAATATTTCCATCAAGTGGACATTGGTCATCTGATGATTTGGGCACCGCATAAGCTTCTTCTTAAACCTCTCCCATGTCTCGTGGAGAGCTTCAGTTGGAAGCTGTCTGAAATTGCTTATATCATCTCTTAATTGTGCTCTCTTAGATGGCGGAAAGAATCTTTCTAGGAAAGCTTCTTTCAGTTGCCTCCAATTGGTAATAGAGTCAAGAGTTAGCCCATTTAACCATAGAGTTGCCTCTCCAGATAGAGACAATGGAAATAAGCGCAGCCAGATCGCATTCTGTCCAACCCCTGGATTGTTAAACGATTTGCATGTTGAGATAAAATTAATCAGATGTATATTCGGATCGTCGCCTGCAAGTCCACCAAATAACCCTTTGAGTAGCAATAGCTGGATCATGGTGCTAGTGATATTGAACTTGGCTCCGGGTGCCAAGGGAGGAGGAATAATAGCTCCTGTGGCACCAGCCCCATCAAAGTCGTCATCATTATCATCAAAAGCAACTTGCACAGCTCGGCGTTCGGGTCTCATTCTAGCTTGACGATCTCTGTTGACATTTTGGTTCACTGGTGCAACCACATCATCTACACACCTTGGATTTAATAACTCATCATCACCCAGGTCCTCATCATCAAGATTTGGTACCAGACCTGGGTTATCAGCATTCTGTTGATTTACTTACGCAGCTGCCAATGCAGCTAATCTAGCCTGCTCCTATTGAGTAGCCATCATTTCAAGGTATCATTGCGCATCCATTCTGCCGATGAGATATGGTTCAGGATTTATAGGTAATAATGGTTGACTCGTGTATTTGGCATACACTCCACTAAACCTGAACAAAACAAAAACAACAAACAAAAAGTAAAATTTGAGAATCTTTGACCAAAGGGTCTATTAACTATCACAAACTTAGTTGACAACCGTATTCCCCGGCAACGGCGCCAAAATTTGATACGCCCAAATTACAACTCTCGTTAGAAAGTGCAAGCGGTTGCTGTCAAATATTGAACCCAACTAGGTTGGGTGTCGAATCCCACAGGGAATACTATGATCACTAAGTATTACGATTATTATTAGACTGTTGGTCGAAGATTCCAAGATAAGGGGGGTTTCGGTTTAGGTGCACAATAATATTATCAGTATAACGATGAGATGATATGTGTAATAATATTTGATCACAGAGAATGACAAGTTAGGGTTATGTCCACCTTGTAGCTTCTACTTCTCTATTAACTATGAATAATACAGATTTTATACATGCATGCACTTATAGAGAGACGTATTCTAATTCTAAATCCAAGTGTTTTTCAACCATCAAAGATTTATTCACCTTAGTTCTCTCGAATCCAAAGTGTACAACAAATTGTACGAACTCTCCAAGACGTTAATCCTGCTAGGGCATTAACGTGTAAAATAGAGGTTGGAAACCCTATTTTCTCGTCACACTCTCTTTTCCAAATAGTAACTTTTCTATCGAACAAGTTATTGCTATAATGGCGCATTCCCTATGTTTTCAACCATGAGAATTCAATCAAAATGAAGAGAGTAATGATATAAGTGGATTAACACATTATAATTCAAAAACCCATAGCAATAGAGAGTATACTACAAGGTTTCCATAACCCTAACAAATAAACTTAGCTACTCATGAATAAAACGGAAATCAAAATAGGCATATTCATCATACCAAAACTTAGAACAATCTTGGTGATAAAGATGACTAGCGACAATAAGAGAAAAACGTGTTTCTCTCTCTCCGTCCTCAAGCTAAGCCGCTTTTTCTTGTCTTGAAAATAATACAGAATGTCCAATTATCCCTAAAAATTCAGTAATACTGCTTTTAATAACATCCTTCTCTATTAAATTGCTACTGCATCCTTAACTATTTAAAAATATTGAGTTTGCCCGGGAAAAAGTTCCCATGCATCACATTCAGTCCAAGAGCTGCTTTCCTTTTTATGTGAAGTTTTCCTTTGCTATCCACAGGTCCCCAAAGTGCTATAATCTTCCTCATTAGCACCTGAAAAGCATGCTAATCACATAGGTCAGCTCACTTAACTAAAAGTAGACTAAAAGTGCAAGAATTATGTATTTTATGCTCAAAACTTAGCTAAAACATGGGTAAGTTATGGTGCTTAGACGTATAAATACGCCCAACATCAAGTTACCTGGACGCACCTTTTATCTTGCAAGAGCAATGGTCTAACTATCTTAAAGGCCTTTGTGTTCATGGTTCGAACACATTTTCAGCAATCTGTTCAAGTTTTTCGAACAGATAATGCACTTGAACTTGGCAGAAGTCATGCCTGCCAACAATTTTTAATGAAAATAGCATTCTTCATCAAACAACTATACCCCATACACCTCAACAAAATGGGGTTGTTGAAAGAAAACACAAACATTTATTAGAAGTTTCTAGATCTCTTTTTTTTTCAGTCCAATCTTCCTAAAAAATATTAGGGTAAATGTGTCTTAACAGCCACATACCTTATTAATAGACTACCTTCTACTGTTTTACATAATATTTCTCCCCTTGAAAAGTTGTATGGTTTTCCTCTTTCTTATTCCCATTTGCGCTCCTTTGGTTGTTTGTTCTTTGTTTTTCACCTAAGGTTGGTAGATATAAATTTCAGCCTAGTTCTATTAAGGCTGTGTTTTTAGGATATCCTTCTGACAAGAAGGCATACAAGTTACTAGATCTTTCTTCCCATTCTATATTTTACTCTCGGGATGTTATTTTTCATGAATATGTTTTTCCTTATCACTCTTCATTATTTCTGCCTCCTCCTTCCCCACCTCCATTTTTTGATGACATTTCTCCTCATGTTTCTTTTCCAGAACCTACCCCTGAACCTGCCCCACTTTCCACTTTCCCAGCTGCCTCTATTTTTTCACTAACTCCAAGGAGATCTTTTAGACCTACTCACAAGCCCACTCATCTTAGTGATTATGTTTGCTCTTCTGTTTTTACAAATCCACCAGATTCTCCTAGTGAATTGCACATTCCAGAGCCTCAATTTTTTCACTAGGCCGCTTCCTACCCTGCTTGGCAGGAAGCTATGTTACAAGAATTTAAGGCTCTTGAAGCCAATGAGACTTGGGACATAGTACCTCTTCCTTTACACAAAAGGCCATACCTTGTAAATGGGTTTACAAGATTAAACAAAAGTCTGATAGCTCCATTAAACGGTATAAGGCTCGTCTTGTTATTAGGGGTGACACCCAAAAGGAGGGTATTGATTATAATGAAACTTTCTCCCCGGTTGTCAAGATTACGACAATCAAATGCCTTCTCAGATTAGTTATTAAAAGAGGTTGAACTATTTTTCAACTGGATGTGAACAACGTTTTCCTTTATGGGAATCTCCAAGCTCCTGGCCTTGAGGTTACTGTCTCTTCCTCCTCTCATGCCCCCTTGGTTTGAAAGCTTAAGAAGTCTCTTTACTGCTTAAAACAACCTCTCAGCAGTGGTTTAGCCGTCGGTCTGAGGCTCTATTGTCCCGAGGTTTTTCATATAGTAAAAATGATTACTCCTTATTCACCAAGGGTTCTGGTTCTTCCCTTATTGTTGCAGCTATTTATGTTGATGACATATTGTTGTCTGAGGCTAATATTGATGAATTAACTGATTTAAAAGTGTTTTTGGATGCCTAGTTCAAGATAAAGGACCTGGGGGTGTGTTCATTACTTTTTGGGATTGGAAATTGAGTCTACTTCGGAAGGGTATGTTATTTCTCAACACAAATACACCATGGATTTACTGAATAAGTTCCATTGTGATCAATACAATGTTGTATCTACCCCTCTTGACCCTTCTGTCAAGTTGTTCGTCGACATGAATGCTCGTTCGGCTGATCCTTGTCTTTACAGATGACTTATTGGCAAATTGAATTACTTGCAACACACTCATCCTGATATTTTTTTTTCGTGCAACACTTGAGTTAGTCCCCAGATGCCTCATATGTTGGCTTCTCTTTATGTGCTTCGATACCTTATGAATGCTCCTGATTTGGGTATCCTACTTTTCAGTTCTGCTGATCTTTCTTTGCGTGCTTATTCTGACTTGGACTAGGCGAGTTGTGCTAATTCTCACAAGTCCATCTCTAGCTTTTATATTACTTTGGGTGGAAGTCCCATTTCTTGGAAAAGTAAGAAACAACCCACTATTTTGTTATCTTCCATTGAGGCTGAATATAGGGCCTTACGCAAAGTTGTAGCTGAACTTTCATGGCTGAAACACTTACTTGCTGATCTTGGCTTCTCTATTTCTTATCCTATTCTAGTGTATTGTGATAGCCAGGATGCTATTCATATTGCCAAGAACCTCGTGTTTCACAAACGGACTAAACATATCGATGTTGATTACCATTTTGTGTGTGATTGCTTGTCTGATGGTCTGATTTCTCTTCATTTTATTTGCTCTACAGATCAGTTGGCCGATATATTGACTAAGTCCCTTTCAGGGGTTCTCCATCATCAGATTTTGTCCAAGCTATCCGTGTTCCCCTTTTCCACCTTGAGGGGGGTGTTGACATGGGTATTGGGCCATTAGATACAGGCCCAATACTAACAGATCCAGATTAGATTTATATAGGCCCATTTATATCTTACCTTGTAATTTTCTTATTTGAAAAAATTGTTGTAGATAAAAAAGGAATGACTTAATGTTCTAAAAATAAAGAATAAAAATATCTCCTTCTTTACTGTCTTTTCTCTCTCTCTAAGTTGAGAAGTTTCAAATGGAAATCCATGGCGATTATGTAGATTTGTTCGTCTAACAAGCACGATGATGAAGTCGTTGTTCCATCTATCCTATATATACTAAAGTAGTAATACATACATATGGATTGAGGTAGCAAGTTAAGAATGTAAGAAGTTTCTTATGGATAGCACAAAATGCAGAAAGGCAAAAAGTTACCTCTTTAATTTGGCTGATTTTGCTCCTTTCTTTATTTTCTCCTCTTGCTTGTCCTAAAGGATGAGGGTGACAACTTGTATACAAGAGGAATGAAACTACTACTAGCAAAATTGAAAGTTTCTTTTTTTGTAAAGGACAATCAAAAGTAATGTTTCAATGCAGCCAGCCAGCTACGACATTCATGTGCATGAGTCAGTGGATGTCACTTTTGAGCAATAGTTCATAATTAAGGATCACTTTTAAACTTTTAAAGTTGTTATCATAGAATAAACTATAGGTAATAAGGCTTATATTCACTACTAAAAAAAGGGGGGAAACCAACAACAAAAATCGACCACAAGTGGTCGGTTTTCCCCAATTTCCAACCATAAAATCGATCAAAATGTGTGGTCGGTAAAGTAGTGGTAGTTTTTTAAAAACCAACCACAAGTGGTCGATTTTTTTTAAAATATATATATATTTTAAAATTCATTATTATTTTATTAAAATTGAAAAAAAAATTGACCACAAGTAGTCGGTTTACTAATTAATTAATTAATTAATTAATTTAATAGAAAACCAACCACAAGTGGTCGATTTTTATTAAATTTAATATAAAACCCACCACTTATGGTTGGTTTTCTGCAAAAAAAAATTCAAAAATCGACCATTTGTGGTCGATTTTTCTGAGAATTCTTTAAATAAAATAAAAATCAAAAACCAAATACAGCATGCAACAACAACAATGCAATACAACAGTAACCAAATGTAAATACAGCAGCAACAACAGCAAAAAATCAAATGTAAATACTTTCAAAAGTGTACAACACATACAAAATGTCCAACAAAAGTGAGTATCAAAAAACTACAACAATAGTTTCAAACAACAAAATGTCTAAATTCAAAGTACAACACATACAAAAATAAAAAAACTAAAAGTCATCATCATCTAATTCGTCCTCGTCTTCCATATCCTTATCCGTGCTGAAATCATCCAGGGGGCCTAGACCTTTTGCAGCCTGAACTGCATCACCAGGGCTGAACTGCTGTCTGAATAACCCTCACAACGTCCTAATTTGTGATGTTGATGCCTCCTCCGTCTTCTTCTACCTCTCTCTCTATTTAGTAAACCTCTCTCTCTGTGCAGCAAGCTCTTCAGTGAGTTTAGAAACTATATTTTCTAGTCTTTCAATGGTTTCTCTATCAACTGAAGAGCTAGAGTATGCAGCGCCGGATGAACACCTAATATTATCGCTAAAAATTTTTTTGTGGTATTTGTAGAAATGGCC
Organism: Capsicum annuum; assembly: GCF_002878395.1. Classification (NCBI taxonomy): domain Eukaryota; kingdom Viridiplantae; phylum Streptophyta; class Magnoliopsida; order Solanales; family Solanaceae; genus Capsicum; species Capsicum annuum. The sequence goes on along the minus strand of NC_061111.1, from coordinate 34,776,807 downwards.
TCTATTTGCAGGACCCACAACTTTTGCCCATAACTCCTCCTCTACGTGTTGGGGTATTGGGTCACCCTGACTTTTAGGAGGCCGACTACTACGATACTCACCAACAAGACGCGTATATTCGTCCTATATTAAAAGTAAAGTTAATACTAAAAGTAAAAAAATATTAAATTAGTTATAATTGAATAATATCAACTATGAGAAAAAGATTCATAAATTCAAAATTTATTTCTTACGTGGACAGCTTTTGCACGAGCTTCAACCCAGACATCTTCATCAGTCGGGTTTTTTTTCTTTCTTAGATGAGTCTCCTCGAATAGCTCATCAGTTGGTATTTCCCTACCCTTTTCTTTTTCCTGAATATAAAAAAATTATCAATGTTCAAATAATAAAAAAATTTAAATAGAAACAAGCAATTAAAACTGTAAAAGTTACATACCATTTTTTCCAGCACAGCAAGAGTACTTTTGGCACCCGCAGTATGTAGGGAGCCACCCTTGGATGATGCCCGAGTTTTCTTTCTCTTTTTCCTCAACAATTGGTATTCTTGGCTACTCCAATGGAGAAGATATAGTTGCCATGCGGCTTCAGGAATCCACTTAGGTTTTACCAATTTGGTTCGGGCATAATTCAATAGACCGTTAAATCCGGCTCTACATCTTATGAAGAAGTTCCTCTTTATAAGAAATGTATTTACATCATCCCACCAGTAAAATTTCTACAACAAAAATATAATATTCAATCTTTTGTTCTAACAAAGTGTTTATAAGTAGTCGATAAGTTAAATCCTTACCTTAAATTCTTTAAACATTTTTTCCCTGTCAATTTCTGGAACCTTTTGCCAGCTGCTTCAGTAGCCGTTGAAGTGCCGAGAAATGCATATTCACGCCTTTTTTTCAACTCTAGCATCCGGCCTAAACCTACAATACAAGATCAAATAGTAATTTCATATAGCATAATAATATAGTAATGAGAAAATGAATGACGTTATTTTATTTAGAAATCTTACCCTCTCGCAAATAGAACAAGATAAATCCTCCCAGAATCATCTTTGTCTCCTGGCTGCCTAGTAAGTGATGGTGGATGCACTGGCGTGGGCGAATCTGAAGCACCAGATAGAGTGCCTCCAAGTTGAAGATTCGACAACCCAATAGATCTAGCAGAATTACTGTGCGAAGCTGCGTGACTATTGCAGGAGGGTATCGATGATGGTAGATGTCTGGATGGGCCAGCGGCCATCCAATAGTACCGTGCTGGTGGTGGCACGATCATAGGAGCAGAATGAGTTGGTGTATACCCATGAAGTGGCCCCACATGCGTAGGAGTAGGTATCAAATCCTTGGATGACCTAGAATATGAGGGTTGTGCTGTCGCATCAGCAAACCGACTCTCAGATATATGAATACCTGTCGGTCATCTATAAGGCGAAGGTTGTCTTTTATTTTTTGGTTTTGTAGTATCAACTTTTTCCTTACCCTTGTCACCTCTGTCTGACATCTAAATTATGTTAAGTTAACAAGTAGTTAGTTCCTACAAAATGAATATATATGTAAGCATTCCAAGTAACTAATTTCAAGTTACTAATTCACATTTCAAATTGCTCCAACAATACGAGATATAGACAAGAACATTTTTATTAATATAAAAATCATGGAAAAGTGAAAACAACAATCTTAAACAGTATATTACATATCAATCTTAAACAAGAAACATAAAGGTAAATATATAGTACAAAGCATAAAGACATCAATACATAATAAATACAACCTACACAACTAATCCTTCTCTTCTGAAGACTCTCCACTAAACCTTTCACCCTCTTCGGAGGTTTCCTCATCTCTTACCCACTCAACCTCTTCTTCTGTAATATTTACTTTTTTAAATATATTTTCTGGGTTATTCAAACCGTCCACTAATTCAACGTCCACTGGCTGGTGATCAATCTGCATTTCATTTTGATACGCAGTCTCCAGCACATTCTCAACTTCCACCCGGCCTATAAGCTTTGTTTTGATTACAGCCCACCAATCATACTTGTCATCGCGCAACGGATAAGAAACATAATACAATTGTTTAGCATTTTGTGCTAGAACAAATAGATTGTAAATAGGATACGACCTATTGTGCATCACTTCAATGATGTTATGCTCCTTATATACTATTATGCCTCTTATTCTTGGATCAAACCACTTACATCGAAAGAGGACAACTTTTTTATTGGGAAACCAGCATACTCCAGTTCTAAGATGTCGTGTATGATGCCAAAGTAATCAACATCATCATCAACCTCAACCCAAACACCACTATTGTTTATTTTTATTGTTTTGGAGTATTGTTCATTGGAAAATTTAAACCCATTTACTTTGTATTGGGACATTGCATTAGCTTCAAATGGACCCCAAGAAATATCTCTCAAGAGCTGATTGTATGCGGCTGCATTTGGTGAATGGTGTACCTAAAAATATTATACATATATATATTTTAGTTGAGGAATATGTAAATGTATAAACTTTGTAGAAATATTAATACACTTACGAACCTCATTTTTAAATCATGTTGCAAAGGATGCATATACTTGATTTTTGTGGAATTGAGTCTTAAATGGACTGAACATCCAGCATGCGAAACACAATTAGTTTCTTGAAGGGAATGAGTAAACAAATAAGATATGTTAAAATTTTAATCTCCTTGCTTCATAAAGGGCTCAATTTTCGGACAATTCAGCAAGACATACAAAGTTGCTGATTTGCGCTCCGTGGGAGTAAACCGGCGAGGTATGGTCTTTTTAGCTTTACAACCAGATTGATTGAAAATTGATATCGGTTGTAAATGAGGCTCATTAACATCGTCCTGATGATGATTCAGTCAGTTTCTTATACAAGAAACTTCATCACGAAAGTAGTATGAACAAAATTGAGAAGTTTCTCTTGCAAGATATGCCTCAACTATAAAGTCTTCCACCCTATGTTTGTTTTTGGGACCCCTTTTTAATTTTTCAATTGCCCTGTACAATCTTAAGGTTAAATGTTTACTATATTTAAAAAAGATATGTATGAATTTAAATATATTGTAAATGCTTACCGTTCGAATGGATACATCCACCTAGTTTGAACTGGACCACCTAGCCGAGCTTCGTGCACAAGGTGAATGGGAAGATGTTCCATCACATCGAAGAACACTGGCGGGAAAATCTTCTCCAACTTGTTGGTGATAACAACAATATTACTTTCCATTCGTGCTAGATTTTCTTCTTTTAATGTGGTGGCACATAAGTCTTTGAAGAACAAATTGATTTCTACTATTGGTTTCCATATGTTTTTAGGTAAACTAATAAAAGCAATTGGAAGTAATTGTTCCATGAAAACATGACAATCATGACTTTTCATTCCATGCAAGATTCCTTATCCCATATCAATCCTCTTTCCTAAATTTGAGGCATATTCATCGGGCATCTTCAAACTTTGAACCCACTCACATATTTGACGCTTTTAGTCCAACTTGAATGTAAAACTAGCCTTGGGCTTAAGAACATTGTCGTTGACCCCCGCTGTAAGTATAATTCTCTGCGGTTGTAATATTCTGGTAAGTCAAGTCTGGCCTTAGGATTATCCTTTGTTTTGCCGGTGACATCCATAATTGTGTTGAACCAGTTGTCAAAATAGTTCTTCTCAGTATGCATGACATCAATATTATTTCTAAGTAAATTATCTATCCAATATTCTAACTCCCAGAATATACTTTGCTTAGTCCAGTTATGCTAAATGTCATATCCATCAAGTCTGTACAATTGTTCCTCGCTGGTTTTAGGCAAATCCTGAACTAGTTCCCAGACGTCATGACCAGACAGCCTTGGAGGTAGACAAGACCATCATGTTCCCTTCTATTCCTTCTAAATGCATTCTTGAGTTTCCTAAATTCATAATCAGGTGGCAAAAAACAACGATGATAATCAAACCATGAATTTTTCCTACCATGTCTCAATGTGAAAGATTTTGTTTTTTCCATGCAGTATGGACAAGCCAGCTTTCCAACTGTCATCCACCCAGGCAACATTCCACAAGCAGGAAAATCATTAACAGTCCACATTAGATATGCACGCAAATTAAAATTCTGTTTAAGTAAGATGTCCCAAGTTTCAACCCCCTCATGCCATAAAATTTGAAGTTCATCGATCAAAGGTTGCAAGTAGTCATCTATTCCACTTTTTAGATTATGCGGGCCAGGAATAACACAATTCAAAAATATATAGGGACTAGCCATCAGTATTTAAGGAGGAAGATTATAAGGGGTGATAAATACAGGCCAACATGAATATGGCGCAGCACCAACTAAAAAAAAAAGAACCCATCCGCACATAATCCCAAACGAATGTTTCGTGGCTCAGCTACAAAATCTGAATAAGTTGCATCAAAATGCTTTCAATCCTCTCCATCAAATGGATGACACATAACACCAGCGGACCTTCTATTTTCACAGTGCCATCTCATATGAGGAGCTGAGCTGTTTGAAGCATACAACCTCTTCAACCTTGGTATTAGAGGTAAATAATGCATTGCCTTAATAGCAATTTGATTTCCACTAGAACCACACTTATATCGAGGGTGCTGACAAAACTTACAGGACTCTAGGTTAGTATCTTTCTTAAAGTACAACATGCATTCATTTTCACAATAATCAATTCTAACCGGGGAGATACCTAACTCTGACACAAATCTTTTTGCCTTATAGAAAGAATTGGGAACCTTCAAGCCGGGGTCAACTAACTCTTTAATTAGGTCTATCATTGAGTCCATTCTTCCTTCAGCAATATTCCAGTCAGACTTAATACTTAATAATCTAACAACAACAGACAAACGAGAGTGCGAACACCCGTCAAACAAAGGATGACTAGCAGCATGCAATTGTTTATAGAATTTTCCCGCTTTGCTATTAGGAACATCTTCGACATTTTTCCTAAAGTCACCCCTGTGTTGCATCCCAAAAGCATCGTGCACCATTTCTTTCATCCTAGTATTTTGATATTCATTATGCCCTTGCAGACCTACTACTTTCTCCAACAACAAATTTATTTTGTGCAACATCACCATGAATACCATGCAATCTTAAAAAGTCCTCGTGAAACCCCTTTCTATAAAGATGTTCCTTTACAACTTCTTCACTTACAAGATTTATACCATCACATCTAACACAAGGACAACGAATAGCCCCAAAACGTGTCCAAACATCAAGTGTCTTAGCATGTTCAACAAATATTTTGACACCTTCAATAAATTCCTCCCCAATACCCATTCTATTATTATTGGTCCGTTGATATATCCAGCAATAATCAGGTTCCATCTACGCAATCAATCAGATTCAACTAATTAGATCAAGTCACAAAAATTCAATTATTACCAAACATAGTCACATTTTCTACGCAATCAATCAAATTCAACTAAGTAGATCAAGTCACAAAAATTCAATTATTACCAAACATAGTCTCATTCAAAATAAAAAAATTCCCTTTAAAGTTCCTACACTTAACCATATTCAAGTGACTAAGTCACCAAACAAACGACTTTCAAAACAAAAAAAAATCCTTTAAAGTCCCTAGACTTAACCATATTCAAGTAGTCACCAAACCACATTCAAAACAAAAAAATCTCCTTTAAAGTCTCTACACTTAACGTTTTCAACCAACTAAGTCACCCACCAAACCACATTCAAAACAAAAAAATTCCCTTTAAAGTCCCTACACTTAACCGTTTTCAACCAACTAAGTAAACAACCAAACCACATTCAAAACAAAAAAAATCTCCTTTGAAGTCCCTACCCTTAATCATTCAAGTGACTAAGTATCAAAATAAAACCACATTCAATAAACAAGCAACAACAAGACCTACAAGATGTCAACAACAACGCTAGTGAATCGAACAAGGCCACACACGGCTTCACTATACTTCAATATAAACAATAACAAGAAGATAACAATAACGCTAGTGAATCAAAAAAAGCCACACACGGCTTCACTAGACTTCAATATGAACAATAACAAGAAGATAACAACAATAGTGAATCGAGAGAAATTAACTTACCTTTGCTTGGCCTAAATTAAAGTGAAAGAGATAACCGGTCACCGAATCAAGAACCTACAAAAATCAAGATAAAATATTTCAACTTTAAGTGATTTAGCAAAACTCATATAAAAAATAACAAGCTAAAGTGCTAAACCATAAAAGTAAATCCATTCACTTTAAAGACAACAAGTTAAACCCTCATAAAAAACAACAAGCTAAACTATAAAATCTATTCAAGAATCTTACAAAATCACAATTAAAGATTCCAACTTTGAGGATTTATACAATCAATAACTTCAATCTAGCAAAAGTCATATCTAAAACAAGAAGCTAAACAAGCAAAACTAGTTCAAACAATTATGTGTATAGCTCAAAAATTTCGCAAATAACTAAAAAAAAATTCGAGCTTCAAACGAGCTTAAAAAAACTAGTTCAAACTAACCTAATCTTCAACAATATAAATTTCACAATTATAAAAACTAGTACACCTATAAATCAACCTCAAAAAGTACAAATTTTGCAAAATACAACAAAATTCATACCTGAACCGAGCTGTGGCCGAAACACTTTTCGGAGAAGTGAGTTTTACAATTGAAAAAATTAATTTGGGTGTGTTTAGGGTATTATTTATGTGTGTGTGTTTAGGTGTTTAGGTCGACTTTAGAAAATATTTTAGGTCGGGTCGAGTCATGTGGGGGTAGGGTCAGGTAGGAGTTATATAATTAGAATATTTTTTAATTATTATTTTATTAAAAACCAACCACATGTGGTCGGTTTTTAACAAAATAATAAAAAATATTTTAATTACTACAATTAATAAATTAATAAATTAATAAATTAAAATTAATTTTAAATAAATTAATTTTTTAATAAATTCTATAATATTTATAACAATAACACGAGTAGTATATTTTCTCAATCGTATAATAATATCAATCAATTTTGTAATTTACGATAAATTTTTGGTTAATTAGCTTTTAATTACGATTATATATATATATATATATATATATATATATATATATATCAAATAAATTATTAATTACTTGTCTTATGTTATTACAACTTCAACAATATACGCGTATCTAGTTATTGACACTAAATAATATAGCTATTTCCTCAATAATATCATATCAATGTATTATTCAAAATATTTTGATATATAGATTTAGTTATCAAGCTTTCGATTACTGCATACGTCACCACATGAGATATACATATAGATACATATATTCAATTGTCTATCAACTTTCAAATAAGTACTATAAACATCACATTCAAGATTTAATATACTACCCCATAATAATAATATATAACATATTTCACATATACTGATCAGATGAATTATCAGTTAGTTTTATCTTATGTCATTAATATACCTTCACTATATAATTAATATGTATATATATATATACCTATGCATACACACACATATACACACTATCGACTATATCAAGTTCTAAATACGTACTATATATATCACACACATATACAAGTATATTATCCAATAATATAATACGACGTGTTTCATATACATACTCAGATGAGTGATCGATTAATTATATTTGATTAGCTTAATATACTAGGTTTTGACTAAACCGTTCATCAATCGATCACTACATGATATGTGTATATATATATATATATATATATATATATGAACTCTTGAATACGTACTATA
>NC_061111.1:34687408-34768973 GCF_002878395.1 Capsicum annuum | reverse complement strand
TATATATATATATATATATGAACTCTTGAATACGTACTATATATATCGCATCCACAAGTATATTACCTTATAATAGAACACATTCATTATATTCTAATGATTATCGGTTATATATATACATATTCATTATACAAAGATTATTCATGTTTAACGTCATTTAACGTATATACAAGGAAAATATTTATTCCATATATTGAAGCATAAGTAAAAGATAAATATAATGTTTAACGTAATTTATTTATTTTATTTGATATATTCTTTCGTATAATTTTTTTCACAAAATTTAAGAATGATTGATTTTTATTATTATTATACTGGTTATCGACTGTGTGATTAGTGTAATTTCAAAAAATTATATATAAATTACATTACATATATATAATTATTGGTTACTAAAAATTATTTACTTTTTAATTTTTTTTAGTTCAAAAATCGACCACAAGTGGTCGTTGTTAAAAAAAATAATTTTAAAGTATTAAAAATCGATCACATGTGGTCGGTGTTTTTAAAAATAAATTTAAAAATAAATTTTAAAAATATTTTTCAATTAATTTTTTTTTAAACCGACCACTTACTATTTTTTATTTATTTATAAAATAAATAATAATTAATATAAAAATTAATGAAATAATTATTTTAATTTTTTAAAATAATAAAGCAACCATTTGTGGTCGATTTTTTGCGTCCACAACACGTGGTTGGTTTTTTATGGTCGGTTTTTTATTTGTTTTTTAGTAGTGATTATACATGAAAAGGGGAACGTGTATAATCAAACTTGTCGCGATGCAAGTGACCAACATATTATAGAATTTGCTTGACACTATTTTGTAGTTTTTTGGCGATTGAGAATATTTTTTTTTTATCCCAACAATGTGGGTGCTAATCAAGAATGCTAACTTATCATTGTTATCGGTTCATCTAAATGATACTTTTAATGCGGTGCATAAATTTCTGCATAAAAATTTAGAAAAAATGCAGTAGCTATGAAGCCATTATCTTAAAAATAGGCTTAATACATCAACAACTTCTTTAACTTGCTCACACCCCACCATCCCCTCTCTTTTTCTTCCTCACACCCCACCCATCTCTTTTTCTTCTCTATTTTTTTTCACCACCATCATCAACCAGCTACAACAAAATGTGCATTGAAAATGTTTTTAATAAAAAATAAAAAATTATAAAATATTTTCTAATATTATTCATAATTCAATGTCAAAATTATAAAATATTTTCTAATATCATTCTTAATTCAATATCAAATGTAGACTAGTACTCATCAATTCACAATAACAAAAATGTTATATTTCCCTCTCTAAAATTGTGGGCTTCCAAAATCCAAAGTACTATTATACTACTAACAATTTTGGGTAAAAGTATTACTCCCTTCTCCTCAAATTCGATGGACAATTCCGCTGCAGCGACGCCGATGTCGCAGCCACCATTAACTGCCCAATTGCAATAATTACATTTCTGTTGTTAGCAACCTTACCATGAGTTGCACGGAGACGCAAGGAGAGGGGGTGAAAAAGAAAACTTTTTAAATTTATATATCTATATATGGAATGATATTTAATTTCTTTTTTTAGCATAGATCCAACGTAGCAATGATGTGGCGCTAACTTGGAGGCAAGTGTATTACACTCTCCATTGTAAGAGTGGAATTATATTTTTGGGATGGTATATAATTCATGCGAAAATTGTTTAGGGAGGTAAATAATTATCGATAAAGTTAAAGTGTTAAAGTAAATTTGGTGACAAGTTCAGGAGGTATTTATGTCTTTTTCCTAATATGTATGATTAAAGGAATTAATTTATCTACGTACTAGACACTTGAAAATACCCATAATTTTTTCTTCCCAAAATTTGAATCAAAAGTGTCTAAAAACACTTTATTATTGGTTCAAATACTCAATTAAATTAAGTCATAATTAAAGTACCTTAATGAAGTTTATTAATAAATTTAAAAGATTATTAACATACTAACCTTTAAAATATGATGAATTCGATAAGAAAAATCCTAAAAGTTCTAGTTCATAAAATATAGATTTTAAAATTAGCGAAATGGTCTCATGGACACTTGTACTTATCCTATTTTGTAAAGTAGACATTTATACTTACACTTTTGTCATTTGGATCCTTAAACTAGTCAAAACAAAATATTTTAAACCCTTTATCCATCAAAACATAATTTTTTAAATGTTTTTTTCATCCAACTAATATGAGTGTAATACACTCGACGACATATGTCATGCCATGTCATTTTTCAATGACACGTAGAAAATTACATATTCAGAATATATATAAAATAATATATAATATTTTTTTAAAAAAAAAACCCACCCCTCCGTCTCCTTATTTGTTCAAAAGATATTATTTATATTATATTTATATTTGAGGCCTATCAAAATAATCTAAAAAATGACAATTTCATATATTATTACAATAAATTAATAAAAAAATTTGTTCAATAATATAAAAAAAATTATGTTGAATATGTCAATAAGCAACAATCAAAAAAATAATATTCAAAACTTATCCAACCCTTCAATAATATAAAAAAAAAATCAATAATCTAAACAAATTGATGAAAATAATTACTACGTATCAAAATAATTTGTTCAATTTTATGGACAATTCTTGAATTTGAAAATCATTTTTTTGTGAAACCTTTTTCTTTTTTTGGTTTTTGCGCGCGTGTGTGTGTGCTGGGGTGAGGGGCGAGGGGAATGGCTGGTACGATCTGGGGAAGGGGGAAACGTAGGAAACTGGTGGGGGTGTGGGGGACAGGGGAGAAGGGCTGGTGCAGGGTGGGGGATAGGGGAGAGAGGGTTGGTGCGGGGTGGGCGTGGGGGTGGGGACGGGGGAGAGGGGGTGGGGAATGGTTGTGTGGGGGCGGGGGTGGGGGGAGGGACAAGGGAGAGAGGGGCTGGTGCGGGGTGTAGGGGGACAGGGGAAGGGGGAAGGGGTCAAATGAAGAAGAAAGTGGATTTGAAAAAAAAATTATAATCTTTTTTAAGATTTTTTTTTTCAAATTACAATCTTTTTAAGATTTTTTTTTTTTTTAAATTACAATCTTTTTTTAAAAAATATATTTTAAAATAAAAAAAATGACTTCACTCGCTGCAAAATGCGTGTTTTACACGCGTTTTTTTTTTCAAATCATCATGTTAATGCCACATATGCAAAAATGGGTTTAAAATATTCATTTTTAATGGGTTAAATGATCCAGATAACAAAAGTGTAAGTAGAATTATCTACTTTACAAATCAGGATAAGTACAAGTATTCACGAGACGATTTCACCTTTAAAATTCTCTTTTGATTTATTGATACTGATAACACACTCATTACAGGCAATGTGCAGATTTAAGGCCCTCTCTGGTTGAAATAATTTGAACTGACAGAAGTGAGATTCTTTTAAGGACCACTTCCTTTAGATAGTACGAATTGATTATATAGAAAAATATAGCCTATTTTATTTTATGTGTCGTCATTTTCTTAAAAAGAACGTCATTTTTTCTTATTTAATAACTATTTAAAGACACAATTTTATTTTTACTCTTACTTATCACACTTATAAGGCCCCACTTAATTAAAAATAATAGTAGTACATTTTTTGATAAAAGACAATTTGATAAAAATCATTAAGGGTGTGTTTGGTATGATGAAAAATATTTTCCATGGAAAATATTTTCTTGGAAAATGTTTTCCTGAAAAATAAGTTGATTTTCTACTTATTTTCTCATGTTTGGTTGGTGAGTGGAAAATATTTTATGGTGTTTGGTTGGTGAGTAGAGACTAATTTTTAGAAAAATATTTTCTCGTGTTTGATTGGTGAGTGAAAAATATTTTTTTAGAAAATACTACTAACTGTTAACTAGTATATCAGTGCCTCTAGCAACACAACAATTTGTAAGAACTAATTTAAGCATAACAAATAATATCAATATCGAATACTAAAATATTACAATCACTAAATTTAAGCAACTATTAATTAGCAAATATAGGAGACACTTTTCAATATTTTGTCAGGACAATCTCAAGATACTACAATCAATAGAAATATAACAGAACGACAAGCTTATTCAACCTCATGAAACAAATTACATCGATGACAAAATGAAATATGCAATTAGCAAAAGTAACATAGATAAGTCTTCCTCTATGCATATGAAAATAACAATACATTCAACGAACATTGAAAATGAAAAAAATTCGGACTTCACTATTTTTTATTTCAAGCAGTGAAAAATTGAAGCAAAGCACAACGAAAAATATTTTCGAGTCATGTAAATTTTTGAGAAATGTGAATTTTTTGAGTCATGTGAATATGAGTGTTGTTGGGGTGGGGTAGAGGGGTAGGGGTGGGGTCATAAGTCACATTTTTTATTTTTTGAAAAATGACTTCTCTTGGGCCATGAGGGAAGTCATTTTCCTTCAAATTGAAGAAAATGAGTTGTTGTGAAAAATATTTTTCAAATATTTTATTGCAACCAAACAAGGAAAAATACGAAAACATTTTTCAGAAAATATTTACTATCATACCAAACACACCCTAAGTCTTTTTTTATATCTTAAACTTTGTGTCCAGTCAAATTATGACTCATAAAATGAAATGAATGAAGTATTTATTTTATCTTAGGGTATCCCAAGATACATAAGATGATCTAAGCTGTAAAGGAACTATTGTGCTCAACAGGTCAATACCTACTTAGAAGATAGCAATAAATACATATATATTTTGACCTAGCTTATCTATCTGTTTGTTTATTAAAAATTGAGATAATATATAAATATGACCCTAAACTTGACATCAAATTATAACTTTAACCTTAAACTTTAATAGAGCACAAATAAGACCTTTAACTATTCAAAACCTGAACAAATATGACCTCCAATTTTGAAACCCCATGCGTGAGTTTCACTCGCGCCTACGTGGAAATATAATCCAATCACCACATCGTTAAAAGAGCTGACTTGGAGGAAGATCATATTTATGCAGTTTTAAATAGTTAAAGGTCATATTTGTTCACTGTCAAAGTTTTACTTTTTGTGATAAAACGACGTCGTTTTTATTATTATTATTATTATTATTATTATTATTATTATTATTATTATTATAATTTATTTATTTATTTTTATAGCAGCAACACCTAGATTTTTTTTTATTAAAAAAAAGAACAGCCACTAGCAGGGATCGAACCCGCGCATTAGGCTGAAGGAAGCGCCCAAGAAGAGCAATTAACACCACTGGGCTATCTAAGTGCCTAGTTTCATGTGGTTCAACATTAATATACGTACATAAATATAGATTTTGTATCTTATATATACAACATAATTTTTTTACCGAGGGGGTTCGGGTGAACCCCATGGCAACCACGTAGGTCCTCCCCTGCGTTAATTTAATAACGTTTTAATAACGTTAATTTAATAACATTTTAATAACGTTAATTTAATATACTACTACTATCCTTAATAACGTTAATTTAATAACGTTTTATTAGAACTATAATTTTTTTATTATTAGTATAGTTTCATATTTAAATAAATTATATTTAGATATATTATATAACTTAAATTAGCCCTATGCTTTATAATATATATACATATCCACACGATTTTTTCCTATGAGGTTGACCCACCTGATTAATAAATCTTCACTATTGCTTTTTTTCCACAATGACAAAAGAAATTAGATGTCATTTTCATCTTTGAGCCGAAAATAATGAAAAAATAATAGTAAAAAGTCATTTAAAGGTCATATTTATGCAGTTTTGAATAATTAAAGGTCATATTTGTGCACTGTCAAAGTTTAAGGTCAAAGTTATAATATGGTATCAAGCTTAGGGTCATATTTATGTATAATGCCCTTAGATTTTAAGTTGCACGCGCTCAGTTTTGCGTGTTGAATACACGTTTTGTCATGTGGGATCAGAGGTCATATTTGTACAATTTTGAATAGTTAAAGGTCATATTTGTACACTGTCAAAGTTTAAGATCAAAATTATAATTTGATGTCAAGTTTAGAATCATATTTATGTATTATATCTTAAAAATAACAAATATTTGATAAAGGTTGAAATGGTAAGCTAGTAAGTGTTGAAAAATAGGAGTACATCGCTTTATCGAGACTGGCAAATCTTTCTATAATGATATGCAAAATTAATTTTTTGTACTTTTATGTTATAAATGAAAATAAAATACTTATTAAATTTAAAATCTCAATTGATTTTTATATTGCATTAATTAGAAATAGGAAAGACTAATACTTTACTAACAAATCTATAATTAGTTGTACTGTACCGATAAATAATTAAAATCTAATAGTTTTGTGTATAATATATATATATATATATATATATATATATATATATATATATATATTTATAATTTATATCTATAATATATTAAAAGTGTGAAAACTTTTCATAAAGTGATTTGAACTTTTGCCCTTCATTAAAAAATCCTTCTTTAGACAAAACTGTCTCTTCACTATTTTCTTTAATTTATTATTTAATTATTATTTATTAACTAGATTCCTAAAATATATGAGACTCCTAAAATATATGGAAAGAGAATCAATTAATATTTTTCTTTGTACTGATCAATTAAAAAACATACTCCTAAAATACGATAGAAAAATACTCCATAGAAATTTCTATATATTGACCTGTTTATCATATTATTTTTTCTACACAAACTTTTCAATTAATTCCTTCCAATAATTTAGCCTCAAAGAATTCTCAAATTTTAAATAAAGACCATCACCACTGTTGTGCTTAAGCTAGATTTGCATGGTGAAGAACATGCTAGAGAAGTTGAACAATCCATTCGTTAATTTAAAGGTAATTCATTTTAATTAATTAAACATCATTATGTGTAGATTAGTTAACAAGAAATTTTTGGTAAAGATTAGGTTTAATCAAAATATGAATGTCGATCGATTTAACAAATTTTTTGATAAAAGTTAGGTTTAATTAAATAAATTCTCCAAAAGATGTTAAATTTAATTATTATATTTATCTTTATTATTTAAACAAATATCCTATTTAGTGTAATATTTAAACTCAATAAAATGAGGTGCACGCGTGAGACGCATACACCTAAACTAGTGTATATATATATATATATATATATATCCTTTTCAGACAAGGATGCAAGTTCGTCTCGAATGCCAAACAACATGTTGCTCTTTTCATTTATGGCTTCGTCAATGTCATTCATTTTTTGCCATATTCTGCTGACATATATATATATATATATATATATATATATATATATTGGTTTATCAATTTAACCAAAATAATAGCCGTGCTATTTTCATGGTCAAAGCCCAAAGGAGTGAAATGTACCAAATAAAATGAAACCGGTCATGTTCACCACACATTGATAGGAGAACAAGATGATGAATTCTTTTTTTTTAGTAAATTTATTATGTCAATTCCCTTTGGCATTTGACCTCATATCATGAGATTCTCATATGAAAGTAGCAGAGCATATTCAATTTTCTTCACCTCATTATATGTCCAGTTCTACATATGTTCATAGATTCTTGAGCAAACAACATTAATCACAACTATTTAGTATCTTATTATATTTTATTCACACTCTTTTTAAAATTACATAAAATCTCGAATTTTAAAGTTTCAGATACATCATCGAGGATTGGATACATCACTTTCTAATGCATAACTAGTTAATCAAATTTTTATATATTAGTAATACTAATCTCATTCTGATACATAAGTCTTGAGTATCAGAATTTCGATACATATTTTTTGTTATATTTTCAATCAAATATGTCCTTCTTATGCTATTTTTACACAAAAATCAAATTCTTGTGTATAAGTAAAACAAATCTCATTTCAAAGAGGCAGAGCAGGAGGAGTCATCAGCAGTGCCCCAGTTTGAGGAGGGTACCGCTACTCATGTATAGCAGACAGATGTACGCTAGTCTAAGGAGGGTATAAAGCAACCTTCCCATGATGCATCAGTACAACAGGGGAAGATTTCCGCACCCACACATGCCTCGGAAACATCTCTTGACGAGGACACCCGAGGTGGTGTATGGAAGGGATGCGGGAGATATTTGATATAGACAATCATATTTGGGAGGCAGGTACGCCTATGAGGGTTATTTATGAGGAGCGCCGAATTGATCTATCAGGGTTGAGTAGAGTATCACAGCTACAGGTTACACTCGATCGATATCAGTTAGAGTGGATGACTAGATCACTTGATTCTTATAGCCTGAATATGGTACGTGAATTTTATGCATCCTACCAAGCTACAGTAGTCTTTCATATGCACAGAGCTCCAGGACTGGTGAAGTTCGCAAAGCAGCCACAGCTTGATCATACACTGGTTAGAGGGGTCAGAGTTAATATTTCAGCAGAGACTGTCCACAGAGTCATCTTCAGCGCACATTACATTACTCCTACATCTAAAACTGAGTGTGACCACATAATGAGGGTAGCACGTGATTGATATATTATGCAGGAGCTGAGCACCTATGACAGAGGGTTGAGATAGCTAGTTATATTTCACCTTTGGGTGATGTAAGCCCATGTACTGAGGGGCATGGTATGATCAAGAAGGGCCTATTGACATTTGAGGCCAAGTTTTGGTCATTGCTGATTAGATACCGACTGTTCCCTACTGCTTGGGATAATATATTGACTTGGGAGAGAGCAACACTGGTTGCTTATTTGATGGCCGAATATGTTGTTGATTTTGTTGTCATTCTTCTGTATGAGATACACGACAGAGCATTTGGGGAATTGACTAATCTTTCATTCCCTTGCATGATTCAGAGGTTGTGTGATAAGGCTAGTGTACCTGAGATACTAGGAGTAGACGAGAGGGTACTTGCAACGGAGACTACATAGTCAAAGACTATGAAGGGTTTGGCACCCCTAGATCTTCCCAGGAGATCTACAGAGCCAAAAGTAGTACATAGAGCCCAGACTGAGGGCCCAATAGTTTCCACAGAGCCTGCTGATACACATAAAAGCGATGTGGGTGTTAGTGTTGATATAGATATAGGAGAGCAGAGAGAGGCTCGAGATTCGATTACAAAGGGTAAGGGGACACCAACTACTTCTTATTTAGCCCCGACTTCGACCTCAGAGCTGATGGATGTATCTTCAAAGCCTACTCGCCCATCTACTACATCTCTTTCTACAGGTATGATTACTATATCTAGCGAGTTTTGGCAGAGCTTAGTGGATAGCTAGAGGGCCATCGATGCTACGTTGAGGGTTGTTGAGACCGAGATGACTACCCTCTACGAGCAGATGAGATCAAAGGTTAGGACTAGATTTGAGCAGGTAGAGGCAAATGGGAGGCCACACAGAAAGCTTCACTGTCTAAGATAAATATCAACTTCCAGACATAGCTTAATTAGTTTGAGAGAAGAGTTACAGTTTGATTCACAGTGACAAATGTACCGTATCTAGCCCAAATGAGAGAGGAGTTTGATATATTACGAGCAGAGGTACGCTCTCCCACAAAGAGCCATGTAGCAGCCACTTTCTCACTTATACCCCTAATGGTCTAGATATCACTTCTGCGTGTACCGGATAGTTTGATTTCTTTGTGGAAGATAATGAGGAGGTCCCAGCAGTTGTGTCCAAGATGTCACATTGGGGACTTATAGGATCGTCATATGCCATATGACCAGTCTGTTAAAAGGGCCAGACACGATTAGACGGAGACTGCATTCATCGATAGGAAGAGACGCATAGCTATAGCAGCAGATGCATCATCTAGAAGTGCACCGCCACCACCACCACCTCCCTAGCTGATATACCCCTATCTGGGGATGCTCATGATTCAGGCACCTAGTAAATTCCAGGTATATTCTTACTTTTCTCTATTTTACTTTATTTTAGCGCATTGAGGACAATGCATAGTTTCTAGTTGTGGGTGGGCATACCATGTTACCGCAGGTTTTTGCTGTCGTAATTCTTTTTCTGTCACTCGCAGTATGGTTGTAGAACCAACATGTCTAGGATAAATTTGTGTCATATTGTGTTTTGTTTGTATTGTGTTATGTTTTTGTGTAATTAGGAGATTTTTAAGTATTTAGGGCAGTAGTTATGTTTTGATTGATTTTTGATACCTCTCCAAAATTTATGTTTAAGTACTTTGTGAATATATATATATGTGTGTGAACATTATGGATCTTGTTATGGTATTAGGATTAGGAACATAATAATCAGTTGCTAATAATTGTATGGACCGAATAAGTAGTAGCCTATAATATTGACTTTGTGCTATGTGTGTGTGAGATACTACCTAGTTCCATTTGTGGGTTGAATTCAAACTTGCCTGGTTAGTCTTGTTAGGTTGAAAGGTAGTCAGTTAGGATAAGATCATAGGCTCTTTTTTATTTCAATCCACTTTTAGCCTAAATGACCTTTCATGTGTGAATTGTATTCCTTGATCCCTATTTTGAGCCTCGTAGCCTAATTTTTTTGTTTCACCTTCCCATTTGTGCTATAATGAACATATTTTGGCCCTGGTCCTCCTTGGATATTGTGCACCTCAACTTAGGAAAAATGCGTAAGTTAAGGGTGGCTATCATAGGGATGTATAGTGTAAAGTGAGTATGAAGAACGATAAAATAAGAGAAAAATTCAGTAGGGATGGGTGTGGAAAAAAAGTAAAAAGAAAAAAATTATGAAAAAATATAAAAGAAAAAAATAAAAGACCACACCCAATCAGAATGTGCAATAAAGAATAAAAAAAAGAAATAAAGGTGGAATAAAAGAAAATTAGCTAGAAAGTGAGACCCCAAGATTAGCATAGTGCCAAGGAGAATTAGTCACTTGATATATCCATATGTACCATACCATCCCCTAAGCCTACATTACAAGATGAGAAAAGTCCTATAGTGATCCTAACTTGACTATCTAAAAACTAAGGTAAAGAAAATAAGGGCAAGCCTATGATATTTGACATGCATTGATTGAAACTTCTCTTCTGAGTTTGAGTGTCTCTTGACTGTCCCTACATTGACATACTTTATTTCATATGAGTGAGTGGGACATCCTTGCTGTGAGGGCACTTGAGTCATATTGCTAGCTATTTGCTTGTTTCAGGAAGTGTACTTGTTTACATGAGTGGTTGTTTGTTGCTAATGTAATTTCCATACCTTGATTTTAGTGGGTCACATTGTTGTGTTTCATGTTCATACACAGTTGGTTTTGAAAAATAAGATCGTAGGGGGTGTTATGTTCTGAGCTTTAAGTATTGACTGACTACTTTGAATAACTTAGATTCTCCTAGTTAAGCATTATTTTTGTTGTCTGAAGACATGCAAACGTTCTAAGTTGAGGGTGTTGATGTGCTATAGAAATATAACACTTTTGACGCTTAAAACGAGGAAAATATGCAAGCTTCTGAGGTTGTTTTGTTAGATATAATATGTTTTGGGTATGTTTTGCAGGAAATCACATTTTGGATATTAAGTTCATGAAAAAAATGACAAATGTGTTTTGGCTACTTTTTGGAGCAATTATGGATATTAGGGACACTTTCCGGCTTGTTCGTGATCGAAGCATGTTAGAGAATTGAAGAAAAGTTGAAAGATAACTCTCGACACTTACTAAGTCAATATCCGGAGCGCAAGGAGTACATATGAACCGCAAGTAGGCAAAGCAAGTGCCAAAAGTCCAAAATCTCGAGAGCTGACCTGCAGGATTTTTAAATCCTGGTACCTGTGCCCACCCTGTTGGCCACAGGTACTACCTACACCCATGGTTAGGGCGTAAATAGGGGCCATAGCCACCGAACCTGTTTTCTTCTATTTCGTTCGAGCTTTGATTTTAGGTTTCCACATGTACTATAAATACCTTTTATATGTTTTTTTAGGAGTAATGCACTTTTGATACTCACAAATACATTTTGATTCCAAAATTTGATTTTGATCTCGGGATTCTCTTATATTGACTCCAGTTGATTAATTCAGTCACGGTTGTGGGTTTTTCTACTTCTTATAATTGTGATTTCATCTATGCGTTCAATTATGAATGTTGTTAATTTCTTCACAAGCATGAGTGGCTAGAAACCCATAGCTAGGGTTGTGGAAATCCTAGTAGATTGATGAAGTAGGTGAAGTGCTATTGTTGTTCTAAAGTGGTTCCCAAGCATATATTGCTTTATCTTTATTTTTTATTAATGGGTGCACACGTTAGGATCCCACTTAGATTATTGCTACTTACTCTAAAAGAGGAGTAGTGACTAGAAAAAGATAAAGACAATAGTAATTTAGAATTTAGATGTGGATCCACGTTTCTAGGTTTTATCTCAGTAAGATGGTTAGGTTTCATCTAATAACTAGAGACTCAAAAGGTAATAGTTAACTGGGATCAAGAGAAGGGTTAGTAAGGCAACATCCTGAGACTCAAAAGGTAAAAGGTGAAATCTTTCTACTCATCCAAAAGACTGTAGAAGGTACATAACTTATCGATTCTGCAGGCAAGGTATCGGGTTGGTTCAACAAAGCATGATAAGCCTACAGAGTTGAGAAGCTTGGTGAACACAATCCTAGTGTTCATTTATGACTGATTACAACCAGGTTGATATTTGCTACTAGTTCGACACTGATACTCAAAACTCCCTATTTACTTTTCCAGTTCATCTCGTTGATTACAACAACTGAGAGCTGTGAATCCACCTATTTCCTTGAGATTCGATCCTAAACTTTGTTGGGTTACTAAATTTGACAGCGACTATATCATCTTCTGAGAGGAGGTGTAGTTTGGACGTCACTATTTCTATTTTTTCATCTTCAGACCTGTTTGTAATGCTATATTGAGGTTTGAACTTTAAATACTTTATAAATTTTGTCTATATCTTAAATATCAACCCCAAAAAATAATTATTTGTGCACCTTGCCCCTTGGGTTCGAAAACATCATTCATGGGATTCTCTCCTTTATCTTTCTGTTAATTTTTATTACTAAGACCATCTTGAGATTCTTTGAGAAAGTGAAATAGTAAATTCACGGATCTATTTTGGAAATTCTACAATTTTTCTTTTCTCATTATCATTAATTTAAGCATGCCAACAAGTAATGAAAGTAATTTTTAAAATTAATTTCCATAGCATCCACAATCTCCCTAACTTTTTTTTTATAGTATTTTTGAAAAACCAAATAAGAAATGTATTTTGAAAGCCCATAATTACACTTAGAAACAAGTGATGCAATAAGTACTATTTTAAAGATTTTGACACTTGTCAAGAAAACAAGTGCAATGTGTTGGCTTAATTTGGCCTTGTTTTATTTATGTGTAGTCAACTTACATGGCTTCGAGAAGATACGTGTGCAAACACTAGGCAACTTCCTATGAAATTTTTTATATTCTTTTAGCCCATAAATAGGCAATGACATCCCACACCAAATTATATCTAACCAAAATATCTTTTTTTTGGTAAAGAAGATCGAGATACAAAAATAAAATAAAGTAAAAGCAATAAAGTTACAAAAAAGTAGAACTCAGATTGATTCTACTATGAATGATTTCAGGATGTGCCCATAATCAAAACTATTCATTTTAACAGATCTAGAATAACTAGTTCCATTGATGTCTATTAAATCTTGGTCCAGGACATATACCGGTGGAACTATAAAAAGATGAAGTCTGTCGGAGGTCCCCATTGTTGCATCTTTCTTTGCCAAGATGTATGCTACTCCATTTTTCTCTCTAAAGCAATGGTGTACGACTTCTCTTCCTAGCTCTCTTAGCATGCACCTGTAGTTATAAAGTAAAACATTATAGTTTGGGTTACCATCATAGAGCATACGAATTACCTTTTTATAGTGAATGTTGATCTCTAAAGGTTTGAAGTTTCTTTGTAAGGCCATATTGAGCCCTTCCTTAAGTGGAATCGATTCCATTTGGTTGTTGGTCAACTGCAAAGTTCTTGCTAAATCTTAGGATCTAACTACTAGATTGGTTCCCAAAGACTCCCCCTACCCCATTCTTACCTAGGTTGCCTAAGTAAGATCCATTAGTTTTTATTTTGTAGGACCCTTTTTAGGGAGGTTCCTAACCAATATTGAAGTAGGTAGGGTTAGATGATGGTTTTTCCCTTTGTTGCATTTGAATGTATTCCACAACCTTAAAGTAATCTTGAGAAAAAAAGAAAGGATCATTGCCATTATTAAAAAGGTTATTGTTTCAGTTTTTCCAAATAATCCAAAGGCATAAATGGAGAAGGATATCCCAAGGAACTAACCTATCAAATTCCTTATTCCTTAGATTTTTCCAGGTAATAGGCCAGTTGGCAGGGGAGAATTTTATGGTATTCAGGTTTCTCTGATTGAATTTATCAACCAGACTTATCCAGAAGTTGTCGAAAATGTGACATTCAAAGAAGATGTGGTTAGTGTCTTCTTGGATGTTGTTATATTTGTTACAGCTTGACATAATATCAATGTCTCTTCTAGATAAGGTAGAGTTGGCAGGGAGACTATTATGTTGCATCCGTCATAAGAAGAATTTTATCTTATTGGGTAGAGTTTCCAAATCCAGTTGAAGTCCATTGGGGCTTCAGATTCTCGATTCATGGTGATGAAATTATAGGCACTCATACAAGAGAAGAGACCAATGGAATTTAGTCTCCATATAAGGGTGTCTTCATTGGATTTGTTGTGAGGGAAAAAAGTATTTTTCATAGCATGGGTGATTTGGTTGGGGAGGACATAATACATGGAGTTAAAGTTCCAACCCCATTATTCTAGATAGAGCTCAACTTTATGTCCCTAGTATTGAGGGGAGAGGACTTTGGATAAGACTACCCAAGGAAGAGTGGTTAGTATCCATCTATCTCTCCGTAGGTTAACTTTATTACCAGAGTGGACAACCTATAGGGTGGCATCTCTACAAAGGCCCCAAGCCCTTTCGATGGCCTTCCTGGTTTTGGAGCAACTGTTATTAGGTTTGAGGCCAGGTCTTCCACTGTTATATTTATTGATAAGGAAGTTGTCCCAAAAAAATTAAGGTTATACTTCATCTCCAGGACAGGCTATAAAGAATGACATTATTTTTAATGCAAGTTTTCTGCATACCTAGCCTTTTCTCATCCTTTAGTTTGGTGATGGTATCCCACCCATCTATGTGCATTCTCTTTCTTGTTTTAGTGGTTTCCAAAATAAATTTCCTTTGGTCCCTATCAATTAGTTTATAGATCTTGAAAGAAAGGTGGATATATTGTATGATATGATTAGGGCTATTGAGCAGGCTTTACTAGGGGTGGTTCTACTTGCTATGTTCAGGAAGTTAGTCTTCCAACCTGCCAGTCTATAATTGCAATTGTCAATAATGAATTGGAAGTCACCATTTTGGGGTTTTTTATGGAAGATGAAAAATCTAAGGTATTTCCCAAAGCAATTACTGGAGGACATTGCAAGAGTGTTGAGGATCTCATCTTTGAGATCATTCCTAGCATTCCTGGAAGAAGACTTTAGATTTCCTGATGTTAATCTTTTAACCAAAGCGGTGGCTAAAGCTGTTGCAGGTTTTTATGATGGTAATGCTATTGGTAGTATTGGCTTTGTAAAAGAAGAGGAGATTATCAATAAAGAATAGGTTAGATATTTTAGGGTCATTCTTGCAGGTGGAGATAGAGTTCCATTTCAGGATGTCTACCTCATAATCAATTTTCTGGAGAAGAGTTTCATCCAGAGAATGAAGATGTAAGGGGACATGAGGTCTCATGGCCTTACTCCTCTAGAAGGTGTGAAGAATTATGTCTTACTTTCATTAACCAATATGGAAATTTTTAAGGAAGGAAAACAAGACATGATCAAATTAAATAGTATCTTAGGAAAGTTAAAGAACTTATCAATAAAGGACCATGTAATCCTTTCAAAAGCTTTCTCAAGGTCAATTTTTTGGATTATGTTGGCTTTCTTTCCTTTTATTTTGGATAAGGTATTAATGAAATCTTGGATAATGATGGCATTGTATGATACTCTTTTATTAAAAAGGAAGATAGCCTAGGTCTTGCTAATGATGGAAGGGATGGGGGGTTTAATCCTATTGGCAATTATTTTAGTGATAATTTTGTATTGGGTTGTACAGAGTCTAATCGGTCTAAATTTCCTTAGGTAGGTTACGTTTTGCACTTTGGAATAAGGCAAATATAGGTAAAGTTGACCATTTTCTCTATCTTCTGAGAAGTTAAAGTGTCCTTACAAAAATTATAGAGAAATAGGATCATGGAGTGCTAATACTTTTGGAACATGAAAGGATGAAGTCCATCAGGTTCAGGGGCGTTGTTAGATTTGAAAGAGAACACACCCTTTTTGATGTCGTTGATGAAAGGGGTAGCATCCAGGAGTTCATGTTTCCCGTTATTGATGGTTTCTCTTACAGAAAGGCTCTTCTGAAAAAAAAACTCTTGGAGTTGTTATCCTCATAGGTAAAGAGGGAATGGTAGAGAGACTGGATGTGATCCTTGATCCCATCCTAGTCATGGAACTAGTTCTCTATATCAATTTAAAGACTATTGATCCTATTATTCCTTCTTCTATTAAGAAGGGAAGTGTGAAAAAATTTCGTATTGAAATTTCCCTCCATTAGCCAGTTTACTCTTGACTTGAGTTTCCAGAATTCACATTTCAATATGAGGATATCCTTGAAATCCTTAGTAAGGGTATGTTCTAGGCATTGAAGGAAGTTTCTAGTAGGGTAGTGGTGGGATTTTTAAATACCAACTATTCTGTCAAGAGGTAATTCTTTTTTTAGAAGATATTCCCAAACACTTCCTTGTTCCAAACAGTAATAGCCTCTTTAAAGACAGAGGTGACCCTGGGGATTGTTATATAAAATATCATGGACTATCTCCTTGAAACTATTATGGGAACACCACTTGGTTTTCACCCTGAGGGCTTGAGGCTGGAAGGAGGCACTGGTGAGGTTTGGCAAGAGTGGGTAGTGTTCAAAGTGAGTTTTAGACAGGTAGGTAACAATTGCTTCAAGATACAAATGAATCCAAGAGGTATTAGTAAGACACTCATCTAGTCTTTCTAGGATAAGATCTTGTCTATTCTTGTACCTTTTTTTGTCCAAGTGTATTTGCTACCGTACACCCTAGGTCTACAAGCTTACATCGATTTATGCAGTTTTAGAAGTGGGAAACTCTGGTGTTACTAATCTTATTTCCTCTAAAATTTTCTTGAGATCTTAGGACTTTATTGAAGTCACCCCTTATTATCCATCTATTATTACCAGAGTTGTCAATGGTGGGAGTTAGGTTAAAGAGAAAGTCCCATAAGAGTTTTCTTTCTTCAAAGTTATTATTAGCATAAAAGCAATAAAATACCAAGTGGCAAGAGGGTTATTTTCCTTTACAAAACATGGATGACATGGTTGGTGATGGTAATGTTATTAGTGCTAAGGGATTTATCCTTCCATCTGATGCCAATCCCTATTAAGGCTCCAGTAGTATTGGACTGGATTTGACATTGAAATCTCATTTCATCAGCCAGGTTCTTATAATCTGGTATCTTGGGTTCAAAGAGCACTAGCATGACAAGTTTATGAATGTTGATCATTGATTTACAATGTCTCCTAAATTCTACATTACGGGCCCCCTCATATTTTATATTATACAGTTCATTAGCATTAATTTTAGAGTTTTAGGGTTGTGGGTCATGACTTTCTTTACCTTCCCTTGGAGGGGGAAGTCACAGGGCCCTCTGGTTTTTTTTTCTTATAAAGGGGTCTTATTTTTACATCAAAGTGGCTCTCTATCGTAGAGCTTGGGGACCTGATTGCCAACTCTAGTGTTTTGAGGTCTTCAGGTAATGAGATTATCATAATCTCGTGGATCAGCTTTGTGAACTCTAGTATGAGGGGCTTTTCTGGGGTTGCTACATCTGTTTTTGGAGTTCTTAGACTAGCAAGAAGTTCTTCTATTTCTTTGTTGGTTGCCCTCAGCATCTCCATTGGTTGTTCCCTTTACTGCATTTTAAGGCTAGGGTGGAGTTTGATTGCTGGAGGAATCCTCTTGTGAAGGGGGGCCTACAAAGCTAATAACAAAAGCTTGGAGAAGTAACTCCTGGTTCAAGGGAGGGAAGAATGGCAGAACCATGCTCATTGACCGGGCTTTCAATATGATGTCCAATGTTATATTGTCCTGATTTAGGTTGTTCATAATTTGGGAGATTGTTTTTAGCTAGATATTTTGGCCAAAGTTCAGTGGGCTCTAGTTCAATGTTTCCCTAGCCACCTGACCAAGGTAGGGTAGATTCTGGATAAGGATAATTATTTTCCTACCTTTTATTTCTTTAAGTAAGGAGTGTCAAGCCCGTTTCTTTTTTCTAACCATAAGGTAGTTTTGTGGTTCAATGTAATGGTTCTGATGTGAAGGTGGTTAGTATCATAGAGTGAGATGGTGGAGATGCCAATGATATTAGTATCAGAAGGATAAGAGAAAGAGAGTGATAGAGTATTTGAGATAAAACTCCCATCTTATACGAGAAGCCAAAGGTTATAGGCTTTGGCATGGTAGCTTCATTTAATGTTATTTGGACAATATCTATCAAATCAATAGTGTAACCCTCTGTGGGGGAAGCCATCATTCCTCTTGGAAAAGTCCCAAGCATTTGAGTTCAAGAGATTTGGAATTTCTTGGATCGTGGTCCTTTAAAAACCTCTTTGCCTTTTAATTTAGACAAGGTGAGGAAAAAATTCTTTATTGTTTGATTTATGGGGTAGGCCATAGAAGATTTGGGTTGAGTGTTAGCAGGATAGGTATTGAGCTTGTAGTAAGAGGGGTAGAGAGGAGGACAGGGGTAGAGAGGGGGATAGGTATACTGGGCCTGCTCACTTGCTTAAGTCCTGAAATGGGCCTAGAGGTAGTGAGCATTGACTGTAGACCATTGCTACTAGGTCTGATAGGAGGCCCAATTTTGAGGTGGGTGGTTGAAACCATGGGGATCTTGGGTGGGCTATTAGAGTTCGACCTACCATTTTTAGATGGATTGATAGGTCTATCAATGATAGGGAGCCCTAGAGAGGTCTCCCCACCACCAATATTTGTCTGAGTTTTAAGCAACTTACTAGAATTCACATCAAAATATTTTACCTTGATGTTCTCCTTTCATTTACCTTTCCCCTGTGTGGCATTATCATTTTGATTTCCCTTATGTTTCTCTGATTGAATAGAACTGTGCAGCATGCATCATCTTATGATTTCTTTTTCGGCTGTGGTTATTTTTAGAAGAAGGATTACTTGGTTCTGGGTTCTGTAGGGGCGGTGTGTTTGGGTATGTCCCAGCCTTCCACATGCCTTATAGATTATCCATTCACCCTCATAGTTGATTTCTTATTTGTGTTGGCTTATGGTGATCGATGACTGGAGTGGGTGGTCTATTGGGAATTCTATACAGATTCTCACATACCTTCTTCTAAGGATTGCAGATGTGCATCCATCAATTTTGACTAATTTCCCAATTTCGCAACCAATTCTTTGAAGGATCCGTATATCGTAGAACTCCGTAGGTAGATAGAGAAGTCTCAGCCAGATCATCGTTGAGATGATCTGGCACTCTCTAGGTACGAAGTTTGGTTCCTAATAGTTCACTGAGAAAAATTGACATTGCACAAACCAGGGTCCTCCTTGTAGGGCAACTAGCTAGATGATTTTCAGAACTATTAAATTTGACCATGTTAAAGTCGATCCCTAAGTCTATAAGGCCAAATGGAGAATTTGTTTTCTAGATATCAATGACTTTGGTTTTTAGGTACTGATGGGTGAGTTTTTGCCCAACTATCTTGAATATAACGGAGTATCTTCAAGATTCATATAGTCTCTTTTATTCCTCAAGGGAGAGGGAGATTATATTGCGGTCAAGGTCCAGATCCTCTGGGTGTATAGGTAAATTTTCCATGAGTGAAGTGGAAAGAGATGTAGGGGAACAAATTTGGTTAGTGGCAATGTATCTATGAGACTATTTTTGATCTCCCAGATTTTCCATATGGCTGTCTCCGATTTGGTTATCGATAGGCTCAGTAGAGGACACTCTGTTGTTCTGTGGGGAATGGGAAGTCATTTTAGGACTAGTATTTTGGTTAGGTGGAGTTAGAGAGAGGGGGAGGGGGTGTTTCCCTCTCTAACCCATTATGCACAAGCAATTATAACCAATATATCATTTTTTTCTTACTTACTACCATACGTTTTCCTCTTTTTTCCCTCTTTATTCTTATATTACTTAATTAATGATTGTGGTTATTGTTTTATTAGTTCTCAAATTTTTGATTTGCTGATATTTGTATTTATATTTTTGTTGATTTTTGTATCCTTGAATAAATATGGGGAGACTTTTTTAATCTTGAATATTCTCTAATTAATTAGGAAAGTACTTGTTTAATTTTGAAAAAATATTTCACGTTGTTGAAATAGTTTCTTAGGCTAGTATCTAACGCGACTCAAGTATACCTAACATATCTCTTATAAATAATATTTTAGTCATATTTATTTAATATTTATCATTAACTTGTTAATAATTAAATATATTACTGTCATAATACATCAGGACTATTATGTTGATTATAATATTATTATTGGAGTAGTAATATTATTATGTATTACTATTTTGCTAAAAATAATATTATTATTGTGATACTTTATCATTGTTCCCAATTAAATATTACATGTAATTCCTCATAAGAATCATAATTAGAATCTAAATTACTTTAGAGTTGCAAAATCATAATTAGATATTACTTTATAGAATCTTGTAGGTGAATTACTTTATAGAGTTGAAAAATCTCTTCAAGGTGAGTCCATAGAATTTGTTATAGAAAGAGGAGGATTAATATACCTTTATTCAGGAGATCAAATGGGTAGGTTCTAAGGTGAAGGACATGGACGGGTATAGTTGTGGTACTCAGATAGCGTGAGGCATAGAAATGGGGTAGATATATTAGTAGATGAAGATTTTAGGGGGAAGGTGGTTGAGGTTAAGAGGGTCAACAATAGGTTTATATCGATTAAGTTGGTCATTGTAGGGTCTACATGGAATATTATTAATGTCTACACCTCGCAAGTAGGTTTGGACGAGGAGGAGAAGAAGAGTTTTTGGAAGGAGTTGGATGAAGTGGTGAGAGGTGTTTCAATCACAGAGAAGCTTTTTGTAGGAGGTGATTTCAATAGGCACATAGGGTCATTATCGAGAGGCTATAATGATGTGCATAGAGGCTTTGGTTTGGGGAGAGGAATGAATGAGGAGCCTCTCTTTTGGATTTTGCTAAGGACTATGGGTTGGTGATAGTGAATTCCAATTTTTTGAAGAAGGAGAAGCACCTTGTTACCTTTCATAGTTTAGTGGATAGGATTCAGGTAGATTTTTTGCTCCTTAAGAATGGTTATAGAGGGCTTTGTAAAGACTGTAAGGTCATTTTTAGTAAGGATCTATTAACCCAGCATAAGATCCTTATCACGATCTGATTTACAAGTTATGATGACACCTACTCTATCCTGCCAGTAGGTAAGCCAAATCGTAACCCAAAGCTAAACACAATGGGTTAACTTAGTGGAAATTGTCCATCAAAGACGAAAATCAACAACACACTTGTAAATAAACAAAGCAAAAGAAACAAATAAGGAGAAATCCAACTTATTTAGAAATCCATCCCAAAACCTAGTAGAGCCAGTACAAGAGCTTCTAATAAATACAACACTAGTTCTAGAATAGTCTACACAATTTGTCTTGAAACAAAAGACTGGACATAAAAGATAGAAGGAAATAGACAACTCTGACTCTAAGAGCTCACCCTATCTCTGGTACTTAGCACAGCACGTACATCGATCAACGGCGAAAACTAGTACTTGAATCTGTATGAGTAGCAAAACCAATAGTACCTAGTAGAAATTATCGATCGATTGAGCTAAATTATGATATAAGTATGATAAAATGCAAGATAGCATAACTAAGTTAAGGTACAGAAACAAACTTGAAATAACTCCAAAATCTTGTGCATAATACATAAATAAACTGAAGTAATAATATACCACGAAGAATAAACACAATCAATCATGACTATAGAAATGGCCACCATGAGTCAATTGGTGCAGAAAAGTAAATAACCCATCACATGCCCCCATAAATCTAGAGAGTAAAATAAAAAAAATTGAATAATCAAACCATCCGTCATCAACCATTCATCATTTACCAACTAACCATCATCGCCATCAAACCATCATTCGTCAATTTACCATTATTTATCCACTAACCACCATTTATCAATAAGTCATATCTTATCAACTAAACATCATTTATCAACTAAACATCATTTATCGACTAGCCATCATTAATCAACTAAACATCACTTATTAACTAATCCTTATTTGTCTGCTAAGTGTTATTCATCAATAAATCCTTATTTATTTCTAAGCATTATTCATAATCTAATCCTTATTTATCACTATCATGGTACCAGTAGAATCTATCTATGCCATGCCATATTATAACCATTTTTCACTATAACACCCTATATTTTTGGGCTAGAATTTGAATCGTCGTTCCTACGTGTATATACCCAAACCCAATGATTCTATGTCAATATAAGTGTGATTATCAAATCTAAAGTGTGGTAACGTCTTTGGAGGTCTAGTGATATAACAAAAGTCTCCTAACTTAAAGACGAGTGGAGGACTTTTCGATCGATAGAGTTTTAGCAGACATTCTTACTTGGGTAAACTTCCAACAACCATTAATTCTAGAATATAACGAGTTAGGTGTCCTACTATATATCAAATTAAAGATCTTTGAGTCTTATTTATAACGCATCTGGTTTTACTTTAATTCGATATCGTAGTAGAACGTTATGCTCATTTTAATTCAGAGTATTTGTCTGTCAACAAGGTGACGACTTGAGTGATAAGCTGTCAACTAAGTGATGAGATATCAACTTCGTCATCATCTTTAACCATGAAACACCTTAAATCACTTAGGAAAGGTGATTATTAAGTTGATAAGCCATCAACTAGTTGACAATCTATCAACTAAGTCATCAACCATAACTAGAAAGTGTCCAAGCCCAGCTAGAGGTTGATGACTAAGTTGATAAGCCATCAACTAGTTGATAAGCTATCAACTAAGTCATCAGCTAAAAGTTTTTGCAATTTTTATTCAGTTTCTTTAGGGGCATTTTGTTTTTTTCCTCACCTCAAATCTTACCCCCATGATTTAAAAGATACTTTAAACGTTATTTGCCCATTATATGTCAGTTTCTCATTGCTTATTATCCTCTCCACTCTCAAGAGAGAAAGAAGTTAGGGTTTCTTTCAAAACTCATATTTTCAAAGCTTAGATTCAAGATATCTCAAAGTTTGTTCATCCAAAAAGGTATGTGGAACTATCATAACTCTCGTGGGTATGATTTTCACATTTTTTACAAGCTTTAAAGTATAGATGTATGTACATATTATGGGTTTTGAGATTTGTTTGGAGAACATGCACTATGAACCCCGTTTTATGATGAAATCTTGTAATTACTAGGGGGTTCTCTATAAAAATTGAGTTATAATCATGTGAAAATGAGTATTGTGTTTCGAAAAGTGATTTATGAAATACCCTTTCTTTTTTTCCTTAACACATTATAGGGTGTTCAAATGCGACATTAAACGCTTGAATTTAAATGCTTTACTATCATTTATGGATTTATATTATTTGATGATCCAATGAAGGTGTTTTCTTGTTTGACTTATATAAATGCTTATTGTGTTAAATGGTTGATGATGAATTGCATGTGATTGATGAAAAAGATAACCACCTTATGATTGGAATCTTGATAAGAGAGTGTTTGGCCTAAGTTTTTAGATGCTTTTAAAATAAGAACTCTCTTGTTTTATGCCAATCTTTTTGGTTGGTCACATACTTGCTTTTAAATAAAAGGGACTATAGATATGATGTGCTACGATATGAATGACTTGCAAGTCTGGGTATGATGATACCCTGTTATGATATGCGCTTAATAGAATAAGGAATAAACTCTTTCATAAGCATGCCGTATGATTTTAAGAAGGTTAAAAATGGGAATCCGAAGAAGGCACGAGTTCAGATAACTCATTGCCTGAAACCGTATTTTGCCAATGCGGGATTTATGAGATGTTATCCTACATGGAAGGATAATTGAGACATGTCACGTGGGGGGATTCCTACGGTATACTCACATGGTGGTATACCAACTTATGAAAAATCCAATCCTTGCAGCAAACTCAGATTGGGGGCTTAACCATCGAGTCAAGGGCGGACCCATATAGCTCGTAGGTAATCAGAACTGTAAGGTATACTATCTAGCTCAGAAGTAAAGCAAGGAGTTGAGTTTATGATTACAAGAAGGTGTTTTAAAGCTTTTGATTATGCTCATGTGTTTTATATATATATTATGGTAAATTGTTTTCACAATGCTCTCAATTATGTTATATGAAATATATATTATTTTTGGGTTAGTTCTACGTACCAATAATCTCCAAGTATTGACTCCCTACCCCCCCCCCCCCCCCCCCCCCCCCCCCCCCCATATTTCAGGTTCTACAGTATAGTCCCATGGTCCATTACATCAGTAGAACATTTGGGTATGACAGATTTGGTGAACCATCCATCTTTCGAAAGGCAATTTATTCATATGTTGAATCTTTCATTTTATAGTCCAAACGGGGGCCTTGTCCTGGCCTAGTTAGTTAGTTATCAGTAGAGGCTTTGTAGCCAGTATTTTGAGTATTGTATTGTTACAACTTCATTGACACATGTTGGATTATAAGCTTTCATTAAGTTCCATTATATCTTCTGCACTTTGATTCATGTATGGATTATGCTTATGATGATATTCTAAGGGGTATCTCGGAACTTCGTGGTTCAAATGCCCGTTACGGCCAGGGACCCGGCTTAAATTAGTATCCCTATTATCAATATCCCACCCAAATATATATATATATATATATATATATATATATATATATATATATATATATATATATATATATATAATTATATCATAGGGAATAGCCAAACTTGAATAGGTAAATGTATATATATTTATCATTAATCTCATAACCATCCTTTGGTCTTGAGCCAGGCATAAATGTATATCATCATAATCATCCACTGATCTTGAGTCGGATATATGCATATCATCATAATCATCCTCCGATCTTGAGCCATGTATATGTATATTATCAATGTCATCATTAATATCCAAATTCAAACCGGTATCCATATCATTATCAGAGCTAATAGCATACCCAATAGCATAAATGCTTGTATGTTTATTTAGCATAATCATTAACATAGTCAATGGCATAATCGCTAATATAATCAATGAGAATGATTTTTAGCATAATCAATAGCATAATTGCTAATATAGTCAATAATCATGATTTCTAGCATAATCAATATCATAATTGCTAATATAATTAGTAATCATGATTTCTAGCATAATCAATAGTATAATTGCTAATAAAATCAATAATTGTAGTTTCTAACATAATCAATAGAATTTTCACTAATATAATCAATAATCATGAGCATTAGCATTAATAACAGCATGATTCCCAATAATCGATAAGAATGAACTCTCAAGTCCATCATCATAACCATCGGCAGCCCAGGTCTCTCAATATCGCTTCAATAGGCATTTCTAAGGCATATAACAAGTGTATAAAGGTTTACGATAACTAACATCAATCTTGGCCTAAGGTGGGTCGAAGGGTCCTCTAATCCCAGAAATATATTCTAAGGTAAATTCTTCCCTAAACTAGGCTAAGGTATCTAAATCCATTTTTAGATGTTTAATAAGCCATAAATATCCCTAAGATAGTGATCCTCCCCAAACACAAACAATTAAGTCAATATAGTAACTAAAGCAATCTTCCTTAACTTAAGGAACTAAGGCCAATTTCACCCTAAACAAGAATGAATAAGACAATTCTACCTAACTTGAGTAACTAGGTCATTCTTATCCTAAGTATGAGCCATGAAGCCTAATTCACATAAGGCACAAAGAAATAAGCTAAGTATTCCAAGCCTATGTTTTCGAAATAGCCTAAACGGTCCAACTAACCTAAGTCTTGCAATTCATCATACCAACACCTAAAACCCATCTCAAATCTAATACAACATAAT
The DNA here is from genome assembly GCF_002878395.1 of Capsicum annuum. NCBI lineage: Eukaryota > Viridiplantae > Streptophyta > Magnoliopsida > Solanales > Solanaceae > Capsicum > Capsicum annuum. The sequence continues at coordinate 34,742,828 of NC_061111.1, read as the reverse complement.
AAACATACTATGAACTAGCTCAATCCATGAGGACGGTAAACCTAGCCTACCCGAGCGCCGAAGAAAGCTCAAAAGATTTGTTAAATCACTATTTTCCTTTTTGAGAAGCTTTCATAAAATGACACACTATCAAAATCATATTCTACTCATTAATACAAGAATAATAATACCCATAGTGCACCATTGTGCTTCGGGTCCAAAACCACACCTAAACCCCATATGGGTCCCATTTACAAAAATCATATTTTCAAGGTTAACCCAACATAATATCATTCTCAAGGAGTAATTACCTTCAAAATGGATGAAATTTGAGCTACATTGGGGCTAAAATCAAGCCCTCAAGTGTTAAGGATTTTGGACAAGGAATGAGAAAATCAACCATGAATCTAGAGAAATCCTTAAATCTGAATAAGAATTAAGAAATAAGCATTAATCAAGCTCCTCAAATCACCCACTAGCTTTAATCCCACATTATCTCACAATTTAATGTTTTAGCTCTCTTGAAATTGATCAAAAATGGGCAAAAAAAAGGAAAAGGGGGAATATGGGTATCACAATCATGACCTGACCCTCGCGATCGCAGTATAAGGAAATATGGGCAAAAATTGCATTCGCGACACCCCCTATGCGATCGCGATACTGTTCAGCTGCCCAAGGAGTCACTTTATGACTTAATATATCGCGATTGCGACACTTGCTTATGTTGCCAGATCATTGTTAGCGATCCATAGCCTGCAATTGCTGGTGCATCAGAATAGATGAGACTTGAAATTTTTCTAATTCTCTGCCAACCCCCTGAAATTCATTCAAAATCTTGTATATGCAAATGGACTATGCTACTATACCAAATTTGATGTTCTGGATTCAACGAAACAGTCAAAATTTTGTTCGAGATTATTTTGATAAAAAGTGGGTATCACACCCATATTTTATTTTCTTAACTTTTCAATGAATAGGTCAAAATAAGCCTGGGTGCCTCGGGATCTGAACTAAGAGTCCTGCTAGCCTAAAATCATATTTCAGAGCTGCTAGAACAATTAGAATTTGCATACGAGATCATTTTACTGAAGTTTTTACCTGCTGGTCATTTGGAACTAGCGAAGACTTCAAAATAGAGAATTGACTCTAAAAACTAAATGAATTGTTCGATAACCAAACTGTCAGTCCCATAGAGTCATAAATGACTTGGGCCAGCTATTGAAAAGCTCTAATAAAAAATTAAGCAAAAATATAGAAAATGACCTGAAGGGTCATTACAATCCTGGTGATGGAATTGGTAATCAAGAAGGGCAGAAAAAGGAGACGTGTAGAGGATTGACCTAGAATTAAGTGGGTTGGATTGACTTTGGCCAGTGTTCTGGAGATAAGGGAAATGCTGGCGATAATGGAAGCTTAGAAGGGTAGAGGGACATGAATAATATGTAGGAGATAACTGCTTATCATATTATGGAAACAGCTAGAAAGGTGTTGAGTGTCTCAAGAACTAGAGGGACTGGTAGTGGAATGGTGAAATGAAAAGGAAGGTGGAAACTAAGAAAGTGGTTTGTGCAAAGTTGGATGATAATAAGGATGGAGAATATAAGTGGATAAATAAGGAGTATAAGGTATCTAGGAAAAAGGCTACGTTAATGATTACGATGACTAAAACAAGAGCTTTCAAGAGATTATATCCAGTATTAGAGAAGAAAGGCAGGGATAAAAAGTTGTATAGGCATGTTAAGGATAGGGAACAGAGGCCACGTGACCTTGATCAGATAAAATGTATTAAAAGGATGACAAAGTATTGGTGGAGAATGCCTCATTAGGATGAGGTGACAGTCATATTTTCATAAACTCTTGAATGACGAGGGAAGGATCAACGGTTAAGTTGGGGGAGTTGGAACACTCGGAGAGGCATCGCTACTATGACTATTATAGGTGTATCAAGATTAAGGAAGTTAAGAATTCTATTTGCTGGATATGTAAGGGTATGGCGATTGGGTCAGATGAGATTTCGATGAATTTTTTGAAGAGCAATAGCAGAGAAGGTATAGAGGGGTTGTCCAAGTTGTTTAACATCATATTTAGGATGAAAAAGATGTTCAAAGATTGAAGATGGAGTACGGTGATTCCATTATACAAAACTAAAGGTGACATTTAGAGTTGCGACACTATAAGGGCATTAAGTTATTGAGTCATACTATGAAGGTTTGGAAAATAGTGGTAGAGTTGAGACTGGGGAGGATCATGACTATTTTTAAAAATCTATTTAGATTTATGCCAGGTCACTCGACTACCGAGACCATTCATCTCGTAAGGAGACTAGTGGAGCAGTATAGAAAGAGGAAGAAAGACTTACACATGGTGTTCATTGATCTTGAAAAGGTGTACGAAAAAGTCCCCAAGAAGGTTTTGTGGAGGTGCTTAGAGGCTAGAGATATTATAGTGGCCTAAACTAGTTCGATCTAGGACATGTGTGATAAGGTGAATACTCGTGTGAGGACAATGGAAAAGATTTAGAGCACTATTCTATTTTGACAGGGTTGCACTAGAGATTGACGCTTAGTTTATTTTTATTCGCTTTGGCAATGGATATTTTTATGCGGCATATCTAAAGGGAGATCCCGTGGTGTATGTTATTTGTTGATGATATACTCATGATTGATGAAATCTAGGGAAGATTTAATGATAAGTTAGAGGTTTGGAGACAAATCCTATAAAGTCTAAAGAATTTTGGTTGAGCAAAACCAAGACGAAATACTTGGAGTGCAAGTTTAGTGATTTTCGCATGTGGCGGACATGGTAGTGAAGTTTATTCCCAGGCCGTTTAGAAGAGAGATATTTTCAAGTATCTTGGGTCTATGATTCAAGAAAATAGAGAGATTAACGAGAATATCACATACTGTATTGGTGTAGGGTGGTTGAAATGAGGGCTTGCTTCGGGAATCTTGTGCAATAAGAAGGTCTCTCCTAAACATACAGGTAAGTTCTTCAAAGTGGTAGTTCGACCGATTATATTGTATGAAGTAGAGTGTTGGCAAGTCAACACCTCTCACATCTAAAAGTTGAAGGTAGTGGAGATGAAGATATTGTGATGGATATGTGGAGTTATTAGGAGAGATAGGGTTAGGAATGAGAGGATTAGATAGATGTTGGAATGGCTTCGGTAGAAGACAAGATGCGGAAAGTGCAGTTGATATGGTTCAGACATGTGATGAGGAAGTGCATGGATGTCCCAGTGCAAGGTGTGAGAGGTTTGCAATGGATGGCTTCAAGAAGGGTAGAGGTAGGTCGAAGAAATATTGGAAGGAGGTGATTAGACATGACATGGAGTAGTTACAACTTACTGAGGACATGACCCTAGATAGGAAGGTTTGGAAGACGCCGATTAAGGTAGAGGGTTAGTAGGTAGGAGTGTGTCCTTGCTAGTAAGAAGAAGTGCTTTGTTTGTATTTGTGTGTATAGTCGGAGTGTATGTGTGTGTCTTGTAGTCCCTTGTTAATGGTGTTTTGGTGATATTTGTGACTTTCTGATAGGTTGTGTATAACATTACTTTGTAGGTGTCTCTTTCTTTTATTATATGTTGGTGTGTTACTCATTTTGTTTGTTGTTTCTATCTTTTCTATAATTATTATTTGTCCTGAGTTAGGGGTCTATGGAAAACAACCTCTCTACTTTGTCCGAGGCAATGATATAGAGTGCGTACACTTTATTCTTCTCAGATCCCAGGAGTAAGGTGAGGATGTTGTTATTGTTATAGTCGCAAAATCTAAACTTTAAGGAAACATTCATAAGCTGGAAGTACACAAATAGCTTCTAGGCCAAAACATTTGACCAAGAGTTGGCCATATTTGCAATTGCCATTTAGCATTTTTATATACGCGCACAATACTCATTATATATATTCTTATTAGTAGACTTTTCATATTTACTTTTCATACAAGTTTAATTTCACGTTTCGTTGCTTTGCCTATTAAGTAATAACTTGTAATTTGGTATATTACCCGTTGACATAAACACGTTTCGTGTTTCGTCGCTTATTTCTACATCACTCAGCATCAAATTCAAACATGAATTGAATAATTAATTTAAATTATATATTTTTCACATTTTAGATAGAAGATTTAAAATATAAATATCATATGTATTAATAATATTTTTGTATGAAACTAATATGGGGTGACAGAAGATGAAAAGAATAAAATTATGATTGCTCTAATTCATTTCTTGTTTACACTATTAAGACTATTTTAGTACAGTAAGCAAAACAAAACAAAATTCAGAAGATATATATATATATATATATGTTAATAATTAATAATGTTTTTATGTCTCTTTGTTGAGGGTATTACATTATCTCATGATATATATATATATATCATGAGATAATGTAATACCCTCACCAAAGAGACATAAAAACATTATTAATTATTAACATGATATAAGTTGTAACTAAATGTGATAATTTACACAATTTTTTATTTTTTTTTTAAGTTAAGAGCTCCTGGTAGAGTTTGACTTTAGACGCTTATTGATTGGAACACCCTGGTGATAGATGTGGAGGCATGCGAGGATTGATGTTAGAAAATAGAGACAAATACTAATAGATTGTGATTGTAATTAAGTGGTTGGTCTGAAGTGAGGGAATGAGTTGTATTATTACTATCTAATGCTCTCTCCGTTTAAAAAAAAAAATATTAGGTCGTTTCAAAAAAATTATCCCTTTTTTATTTTAATAACTTTTTAATTTTAATTTGTCACATGACATATTTAAGATTACAAAATTGAAGAATATTTTGATACATTTGACATATTTTTAGTTTAACACTACAAAATTCAAAAGTTTTTTTTTATTTTTTTATACTTCATATCAAGTTAAATTAGGTCATTCTGTTTTAAACAGAGGGAGTAAGAGGGAAGAGATAAAAATTCTGATGTGACATAAAATTTTTAGGCAATATCAAATTTCATACATATACATACAAAAATTCTGATGTGACATAAAATTTTTAGGCAATATCAAATTTCATACATATACATACTTTTTTTCCTTCAACAAGAATGATCCAAACTTTCTTGTGTCTTCCACTCAACTTCAACGATGATTTCATCTTCATTAACCCGTGATTTCACCATTTTTACTGGTTTAGAGATATTTCCAGCTTAGCAAGAGTTCACTCCATAGACTTTAAAGGATCTTGGAACTCAAGTTTGACAAATTAATGAACCACAAAAGAACTTCTTTTGGACTGATAATTTCTTATAAGAACTAGAACGATAAGAGTAGTTGAACATAAAATCTATATAGGACTGACTATTCGGATAAGATTTGAGGTAGTTTGGGACAAAATTTTAGTCGTAGTTAGTTGCAGTTTGAAGTTATCGTTGAGTTGTATCAAAATCGGTAGTTTCAGTTAGAAATAAGCATTTGAGAAGAATAGTAAATTCAAAATCTGAAAAATTATGATTGTAGGCATCTTCTAAGGAAATAACAGCGTGAGAAAAGTAAGGTAAAGTTATGTATATAAATTATAGAGAGAAAAATTGTAAATATGAAATATTTGTAATTAGTTTGGAGGATATTGTGTAATAAAAGAAATTAAAGTTATGATTTTTTATAATTTTTCCATAATAAAATAGAAATAGTCTTTTATATATTCTCTTAAGTTTCATTATATTGCGGCAGACATTGTGAAATAAAAAAGTCAAGAGAGAGCATCCTTTCCTATTATAAATCTTTGTTTCCAGATTGGTTTAATTGTTCTGTTCAGACTATTGTATATGTCACATGCGAACTGAAATTAGTCCAAATTTTTTTTTCCCCCGGAATACGGAATGAGATAAGCAAAAATATCTTCAAATTGAGTCCAAACATTCAAGCTAATTATTTATATTTGGTACTTATTGATTTGACTGATTTATATTAATATACTGTATGAGCCATTTAACGGGAAAGCCTCTTAAAAGGAATTTCTCTTTTTCAACACCGAATTTACTTGGTCGACTATTTCTAGTTCACACAGAAAGACCAACAATTTTTGTTCCTAAAACTCTAGATCAACGATTTTTGTTCCTAAAACTCAAATCCAACACCTCTAATGAACGATAAAGAAATCTTTGCTTTTCATTTCACCTTACGCGACTATTAGTCATCGATGATGATATAATATATGAAATTTCTATCCTCCTTGACTGACTATTTATTTTGATACTATAATGCATAATAGTGATGGACAGAGACAATTGTGTTTTTCAGGATTAACTAAGGAGAAAAGAAGATTAACAACAGAATCTTCAGATTTGAAATTAGATTTGCTTTAAGAAATCTATATTCAAATTCACTTGCTCAAGTAATTCGAAATGGTACCTACTAGGTAATACGCTCTCTATCAAGAAGTTTTTTATTACCCAACATGTGTGTTTTTAGATTATGACAGCATGTTCGCCAAGGCACAATTCTTAGTGCATTGCTCCGGCACGGGTAGCCCGGTGCACTAAAGATCCTTCTATGCACGGGGTTCAGGGAAGGGCTAACCAGAAAGATCTATTGTATGTAGCTTTACCCTGCATTTCTGCAAGAGGTTGTTTCCACAGCTCGAACTCGTGACCTGTTGCATTTTTGGAACAAAATATGCCCCCCATTATGATACAGAAGTGTTTCCATCATCAACCTGCTTGCACTGTCTAGAGTCACAAATTAATGGGGGCACATAACCCGTAAATAGGAAAAACACTAGAACCAAAAGGGACTCAGAACCTCAACGATATTGTAAAGGCGTGATCAAGACGACTCAATCAAATAGCTCACACTCTGTTTCTTTGTTTGAGTGATGAACTTGGTCAGGACAAAACAGTCTAGTGGAGTAATGTTTGTGTAATAGTTTTGGATTTTAAGAGTAACTTCAAATCCAAAATTTCTTATAGAAATTGATGGCATCATGCAAATAGATAACGCTAACATTCTGCTTGGCACAAAGATCGGGGACATGATTCAACAGCTTTGCACCCGCACCAAAATAAGAAGGTGAACTAAACCGGAAGCAGCTCAATACCATTGAGATGTATCGAGAAAGATGACATCGACTTGACACTGTCTTGCTAGTCATTTTATCAAAGAAATAAATAACTATCAGAAGTTTCTGTTTTGTGTGGTGTAAATGCCTAGCAACCAATTTCAACGATTAAAACGAAAGGACAACATGAAGGTTGATGCCATAATACAAAAATTCTGAGCAGTCAATGGAAAAGAACCATGAAAATTTGTACACAAACAATAACTTTGAACAAGGAGAGCTGGATAATGGAGCACTTACCGGTACCTAACACATGATATGGAGCCAAAACACCTAGAGTCTATTATGTAAACACAAACCGGCCCACCCTCCTTCTTCTCAAGGCGACGTGCAATTGAACCTATGCAGATATCATTGTAATATGCCGCAGGCACAAACATTAAACACGGTAAGTTCTTTAAAGCACCTTCTGGTTGCGCACTTTTTTACAACAAAGATCTATTATTGATAAAAAGTAAAGTATGTCTAAATTATGATTTCACCCTATCTTTTATTTTGATTTCAGAAATTATTATATGCTCTTGAATTTCTCAATCGATTTTGGTCAAAGTATCCTAAATCAATTGACCATTGACCATATCAGTAACGATTCCACATTCATATCGTGTCAATATGGGTGCAGCACCGAAAAATGAATAGTATGTGCAACTAAACAAAAAAAAAAAAAGATTCTAAATTCTTCAAAGTTCAAAGTAATTCCCCTCTTTTCATAGGAAGAATGATTAAACTTCAAAACACAAGGAGTATTATAGAGGCAAAACGCGTACGTAGTATATGGATACTTTCTTTGTCTGTTTGCTCCATGTGACATATACTTTGGCATTAAAGTCTCTCCTATACCTTGCTCCCCTTCCCCTTTTCACACACACTAAAAAGTCCTACAAATATCTATCACCCCTTTTTTTAATGTTTCCCCTTTCTTCACTCGCTTTTTAATTATCTTGTCTAAAATTCAGATCCAATCTTGGAGAAGCCTCATTCGATCTTCAGAACAAGATCAGTCATCATAGATTTCAGTACATATGGCTCCACTTACTAAGGTACTTTTTGTACTTTGTCTTGTTTTTGTGTTATTCACTCTTTCATTCATTCCTGCACATAGTGAGGTCCAACCCCCAAATAATGTTAGAAGCAGAAGAATGTTGGAGCTAGAGAATAAGCCAAAGCCAATTAAGAAGAAAATCACTACAACTTCACTTTCTGCTGCTTCCAAGAACGAAACCAAACTCCTCAAATCAACCACTAGTAGCTCTTTTAAGGATCAAACCAAGCAAATCAAAACTTCTTCTATCTCTGGTAGCAAGAACCAAACAAAGCTTTCAAAATCAAAACTTTCCGTTTCTGAATCACAAACCAAGAATAAAACCAATCCTAGTTCTACCATTACCAAATCAGAGAAACTAATTACCTTCAAATCCCAACTTCAGAAGCTCAATCCCACTCCCTCCAAGTCCTCAACTTCAACCAAAATCACTTCTTCCACTACCAACAAGTCCTCAGATCTACCAAAAATCAGCTCAACTTCTTCTCCCAAGAACAAGAACAAAACAATCAAAGCCACTAAAACCCAATTGGACAAAGGCATCAGTGAGACCAAATCAAATACCCCAATTAAAAACCAGCCCACAGACAAAGCAGCCAAAGCCACTGAAACACAATTGAAAAAAGACACCAGTGAGACCAAATCCAAAACACCACCCAGTAAAAACCAGACAACAGTCAAGAAAGCCAACACACAACACACAAGCCAGAAAAATTCACAGTACAGCTGGGTTGAAGATGATGATGGTGATGATGATTTGATTACTGAATTCAGAGACTTGCCCTCCAAATTGCAAGAAACCCTTTTGCCAGATTTGGAGAGAATTTCAAAGACCTCAAAGGTTTACCTCAACAAGGCAAACAAAGAAATCACCAAGAACTTCAAACCTTATGTTGGAAACAAATATGCACCAACAATTGCTTCTGTAATCTCATTTGCATTCATTTTGATCCCTCTCCTTCTTGTTTCTCTCATTTTCAATAAAATCAAAGCCTATTTCTCTCTCCAAAAACTCCTCATTTTCATCCAAGTTTACCTCTCCATTTACTTCTCCATCCTCTGTCTATCTTCATTGGTCACTGGCTTAGAGCCATTGAAGTTTTTCTATGCTACTGCACAATCCACTTACATTTGCTTACAGTTGTTGCAAACTCTTGCTTATGTGTTGTACCTTCTGATGTTGTTAATGTACCTCATCTTGGTGTTTTCCACTAAGACTGGGCCTACAACCAAGTTTATAAGCCTGGCCCAGACAATTGTGGGCTTTTCTGTTGGGCTTCATTATTACATGACAGTGTTTCACAGGGCTGTGTTGCACCAACCACCTAAGACTAGCTGGAAATTTCATGCCATTTATGCCACTTTTTTCCTTGTGATTTGCCTCTCAACTTGTGTAGATAGAAGGAAGAAAGCTTATTTAGTAGAAGGCGGTGAAGTGGAGAAAAAGAGCTAAACTTTTTCTTTACCATTCTCTTTTTTACCGCTTGGGATTCGTCTGGTTTGGTATAAGGTATAAGGTATGATAATTTCCACCATTTATACCGATAAGTTATCATAGATGCATGATGGAATAACTTATCCCGAGATTAATAATCTCGGAATAACTTGTTCCCAACCAAACGGTCCCTTAATGGTTTAAATTTTCTGGAGAGAAAAGAAGATTTTCATTGTCCAACATTTTATCTTTCTTTTTTATATCTATATATTTCTTGCAATTTGTAATTTATAAAGATGTTATTAATAAAAAATTCTGAAATTCATTTTATGTTTTTCCTATCGTTTAGATAAAAGTACTTCCTTTACATCATTTTATACGGAGTATTTTCTTATAACTCTCCTTTCGTTTGTTTCATATTTTGAATGTGAGTGCATTAATTTGATTTCCAGTATCATGTCATGTCGAAATTGGTCTGAATTATATATTTATGATGATTGAAAAAAATCAGAAGAGATCTCTGAAAAAGAGAGTGTGCTAGAGCAAGAAAATATATAATTATAGTATGTTACAAAGTATAATAATGTAAGGCCATTATGTAATAATAGGATGAAAGAAAATTGCATGTGAAAGAAGTTCAATCTTTGTGGTTGAACATAATAAATTTTACCATGAAAGGGTCAAAATTGTAGTATTCTTCATTTTAATATGTTTGATTGATTTAGATTTGATATTAAGGTATAAAAAGTATAAAAAAAAAATTAAATGGTGATGATTCTAAATTAAATATATGTAAAATATATTAAAATATTCTGTAATTTTATAATATTACTAGTTACTAATAAGCCGTACAAGGTATGGGTTCAACAAATATTTTTTAAAATTCATTTTAATTATTGTGATATATAGTTTTTTTTATGTATTTTTTTGAAATATATAACAAATTATTATTGTTTTAGATATTTTAAGCTGCTAACTATTGTAATTTATAATATTTTTTTATGAATTTTTAAATAATATATATCGCTCTCCTTGTCCAAGCTTTTGTGGCATTGATAGTTAATTACTTTTTAAAAATAATTTAAGTTTTAATTATTGTGATGTATAATATTTTTTTCTTCTATTCCAATTTAAGTTTCATAATACTTAGATGATCATAATAATTAATTATGGTGATATAGTAAAATTATGATTGAAGCAACGAAGTAGACATGTCTTAATGACTCACAACAACTAATTAGAAGTGATATAGCAAAATTACTATAAGAAATACTTGTAAAAAAATTTTTAAGTATACCTCATATAAGCCGTCAAGTTAATTTAAAACATGAAGAGTTAACTTATCATTTTATATCTATTTTACCTTTTTTTTAATCAAATATTATTAATTTTTTAATACTTAGATAATTTATAATAATTAATTAAGGTGATATTAAATAAAGTTACGATTGAAACAGCTGAATCAGACATGTCATAAGTGTCTATTACTATTTTTATTAAATATTATTAATTTTTTAATATATAAATGACTTATGATACGTAATTAATTAGAGATGATATAATAAAATTACAAAGGAAGTAGCTTATGAAGCAAGCGGGAAACATGAAGAATCAACTTATCATTTTATATCTATTTTATTTTTTATCAAATATTATTAATTTTTTAATACTTAGATAATTTATAATAATTAATTAAGAGTGATATTCAGTAAAGTTAAGATTGAAACAGCTAAAGCAGACATGTCATAAATGTCTATTTTATTATTTTTATTAAATATTATTAATTTTCTAATACATAAATGACTTATAATAATTAATCAAAAATGGGATAATAAAATCACGGAAAAAGTAGTTTATCAAGTAGGTAGGAGAAACAGACATGTTGACGGACACCTGTTTGCTTCAATTATAAATTAAGAGTGATATTTAATAAAGTTACGATTGAAACGGCTGAAGTAATCACGTCATAAATGTCTTTTTTATTACTCCTCCGTTTTGAAAAGAATGATCTCGTTTGACTTGATACAGAGTTTAAAAAAATAAAGAAGATTTTTGAATCTTGTGGTCTTGAATTAAAGTTATGTCAAATGTATCAAAATGTTCTTTAATTTTGTAGTCGTAAATATGTCACGTGGAAAGTTGAATTAAAAATATTACCAAAAGAGGAAAGAGTCATTCATTTTTAAACAGACTGAAAGAAAAAGTAGGTCATTATTTTTTAAAGAGATAATATATCGAAACACTCCTAAACTTGTAGTCAAATTTTACTTTAGACCCTAACATTTCACTTATTTTACTCTTCTCAATTTGACATTACACATTAATTAAGTAAAATAATTAATAACATGACTACTTTATCATGATACTCCTATTAAATTATATTTACATTTTAATTTGGAGAAAAAATAATTAATATTAAGAATTAAAAAAAATTATCTTGTCTTGATTAGTGAAAAATAATAAGTAAAATGAGAAATCAAATTAAAATATTTAGGATGAATAAAATAGAAAGAAGAAAGTATTAATTTTTTAATATATAAATAACTAATAATAATTAATTAGAGATAATAAAATAAAATTATGAAATTAGCAGTTGATGAAGTAGATAGGGAGAAACATGTATGTTGACGGGTATCAACCTGTTTCTCAGGCTTCTCTTGTCCATTACCTCTTATTAGAGAGTAACACATGTCATATGATTTTTTTTTGTAAAAAAATATATATGAAATTTTATTTTTTTTAAGGAAAAATGCATCGTTTTCTTCCTAAATTATAGTCGAAAAGTCGAATTCACATCTAATCTATATAAATGACTTATTATACACTTTAACTATAAAAAAAGTGATACTTTTTACACCCTGTCAGATATTACACCACTTGCATATGGTGTGATATTTTACACGCGCTGTCACGTCAGCACCACGTCAGCATAATTCGAAAAAATAAGGAAAATGCATCGTTTTCACCCCAAATTATAGTTGAAAAGTCGAATTCGCACCTAAACTATATAAGTGACCTATTACACGCCTTAACTATAAAAAGTTGATACTTTTTACACCCTGTTAGGCATTACACCATTTTGTGTGGTGTTTTACACGCGCTAACACGTCAGCATCACGTCAACATAATTCGAAAAAATAATAAATTTATTATTTTCATTTTTTTTTTTAATTTATCTTTTTTCCCTTCTTCTTCAATATCTAAAACCTCCATTGTTGTTAATGTCCAAAACCTCCATTACACTATATTCGCCACCATAAACTTTATCCCACCAACAAAATTACCATAACAATTAATTTCTTCTAACATTGTTCTTCATTCGTAACCTATCATCTTTTCTTAAAGAAAATAAAAAAATTCTCAGCAATAATGACTATTATTGTTTCAAAAAATGGTCACTCGACTGTTGGCCTCTATGTTTTAAATGGTAATGACCAACACATTTCCGTACTTTTTCTATTTGTTTTTCAGCTATAATTTAAAAAAAAAAAAAAAACTAACATAGTAGCAAGCTACATTTTTGTATGGATTAATAATAATTAACAGACAGGGAGGAGAAAGCCGACGATGAATTCGACTTTTTCGACGAAAATTCACCGAAAAACATCCTTGCTACAAAATTTTATATTTTTTTTTATAAAATTTGATTTTGCCCGTTTAAACATCAAATACAATTTGATTTTGTTCATTGTAAAATTGACATTGATTCGATGAAGGTGGAGGATGAATTATGTTATTTGAGGATGGGGTGATAAAGAAACTGTGTTGGTTGGGGTGGGGTGATGAAGAAGAAAATGGTTTGGGGTTGGGGTTGGAGTTTCGGGGTGGGGGGTGATGAAGAAGATAGTGGTTTGGAGGGAGGGGGGTGATGAAGAAAATGATTGTTTGGGGGTAGGGGTGGCGAGATGAATGCTGGGGGTTGGGGGAGGAGTATTTTAATTTTTTAAATTTTTTTTGCATTAACTTTTAATTTAAACGCGTCAATTTTTATTTAAATAATTATGTATTTTTCACGTCAGATCTAGAGAGTAAAAAGTATCACTTTTTAATAGTTAAGGTATGTAATAGGTCACTTATATAGTTTAGATGTGGATTCGACTTTTCAACTATAGTTTGGGGTGGAAACAATGTTTTTTCCCTTAATGATTTTAGCCGTCTACTTTTGTTATTTAGTAGGTTGGACGCGCCTAAAATAAGTGTAACATACGCGCCTTAGAAAGGGGGTCGCGAGGAGGTAATAATATCACTTTTATATAGTTAAGATGTGTAATAGATCACTTATAAAGTTTAAATGTGACTTCGACTTTTCTTGTATAGTATGAAGTGGAAATAATGTCTTTTTTCTTTTTTCTAATGAGGTCCCAATACTCCATGAAGTCGAATAGATATTACATAAGTACTTTTTTGGGCATATAATTATGTATCAAGTTGTACTGTTAGTCGGCTGCTGTGAGACTAATTCTTCAAATAGAAGTTTGATCTAATAAGGATTGAGAGGCAAAGGTCTTAGTGACTACTACATTCGTTTCGTATTAATTATCCACTTTTTTTTATATGCTTTTTAAAAATTATAAATAAAAAATAATTTTATTAATTTATCCTTAAGAATTTTTTAAAATAATTACAAATTTATCTAGACTTCTAAAAACAAGAATTAATTATAAAATTAAAGTAAATTTTTTAATTAATTTGTGAAAAAATAATTTAAAATATGTATTTATTTAAGGTGGTCAACAGATATGAGAACACTATAAGTATACTGTGTGGGGAATACTTTAGGAATAAAAAAGACTTAATGAGATTGAGGAGTTAAATAGGATTGGTGATTAATAATTGTCAATTTGTGGAAGACATTTAAGGCAACCGACAGTACGAACTCATGGTGTCGGTGCAGCTATATCTACAAATAGGTGAGCAAGAGATGAAAAAAAAATACCCCCTAAATCACTTTACTCATCGGCGTCTATATTTATAAACAGATGAGAATGAAGACACGAAAAAATAATATTGATTAAGTAAAATAATTAATAACATGATTATTTTATCATAATATTTTTGTCAAAATAATGTTTATATTTAATTTGAAAAAAAATTTAATATTAATGATTAAAAAGAAATTATCTTATTTAATTAAAAATGACAAGTAAAATAAGAAATCAAATTAGAAAATTTAGAATGAGTAAAATGGGATCAAGAGGAAGTATTTTACTTATCATCTTTATTAAAATAGATAATCTAAAATTATTATAGTTTTTGTTAAAAAGATTGAAGAGGTAATTAATTAATTTATTTTGATATTTATTCTTACTCATAAATATATCCTTAGTCATATCCTCCCTACTCATACGCCCTTTATTCACACACCACTTACTTCTCCTCTTTTCCCTCTAATTATGGGATTCCTCTCTTAATTATTTAATGTTGTTTGGAGGGTCTTTTCCTTCCTCTCTTGAATTTTAGACAACTATTACTCACAAGTTGGGATGACCCGTTTGCCGGGTCAAGTGAAATATGAGCGAATAAAAAATGAGTCATATAAAAGTAGATAAAATATTTAATTTAATTCATATTTGATATAAATAAAATGAATAAATTTAATAAATAATATAAATATCTATATTAATCATTACTTTTTATTATCTATAATCTATAATATATTAAAAATGTGAAGGGCTTAGAAATGTTATTTGAACTTTTTGTTCTTCATGAAAAGTATTTACTTTATTCAAAATTGCATTTTCACTATTTTTCCTAATATTGAAAATTAAAAAATTAATTAAAAGAAAAATGTTATGTTTTCACCTTGAATTATACACGAAATTGCTGAGACACACCCGAACTTCAAGAGGGTCCTATTACTCTCAAATTTTATTTATAGTTCAAAATGTCCAAGAGGTGCACCTACTACTGGCATCAATGCAAGTCTGACTCAAGTTCATCAGCTGGTGTAGTCCCAAGTGCAGGACTAAGTTCATCATCTATTGCAGCACCTATTGTTAGAAAAGGGAGAGCTGCAACTGAAAGATAAAGGTGTAAACCAAAGGGTTCTACATAAAAGGTATTTTGTTTAATATGTGTGTTGTAAACTAATTATACTTATCTTCTATTTAATATCTTCTTTTCTTTCTTTTTAGGGTGCTGGCACTAGCAGATCAAGAATGATTGGAATGGGAGTACTTCACACACAAAGTATATGTACAATTCTTAATGTAAGTTTACTACTTTATTTACTACAATTTTTACAATGTTAACACTTAATTTGAGCAGCCTGGAATGCCTAGTGAGAGATTTAAAATTGCTAAATTTTCAGCAGTTGTGACAGAAAATCTTGGATATACACCAAAATCTGGTGTGAAGTGGAGAGAAACAAAAGCTATGACCTCTAGGAAACTGCAAGAAATGAGAGAAAAAAAATAAATGAAGACAAGGTTCAAGGCTACACACTTGAGTCAAGAAAGCTCTAATGTTTAATCTCTATAAGTTGTTGGTGTAGCATTTTAGTTTTCTTTGTATAGATGTTGGTAGTTATGTATGCATTTAAGACCCTCTTTTTGGTAGTTCACTAATGTTGGCAGATGTGTCTGCTTTTAGAATAATTTATTGGTTATGATTTTGACAGTTGTGTCTACTTCTTAAAATAATTTATTTGTTATGATTTTGGCAGCTTTAACTGCATTTTATGACTGTAATATTTTTGATAGTTGTAATTTTTTTTGTAGATGTATTTGGAAACAAGATTAAATGCACTTATTTTTTGCTAATAATTAGGTAACTGAAAGTTTATTGGTGCTGAAATGCGTGTTTGTGCTTATGCAGCTGTGACTGCACTTATTAACATTTTTGTGGTTATGTGTGGTTGTACTTATGCAGTTGTGATTGCATTCTTTGTTAATATTTGATTGGTTGGTTGAGCCTTAGTTTTGTTATGTTGTATACAAAATGTGTAGTTTATATACCACAAAAAATCATAAAAAAACAAAGAAAAAACTGTCAAGGTTCAACCTTACCATTTCATTACATAAAACAGTGAAGGATCATTACAAAGCTAACAATTTCAGCCCCTCACAACATAGCAAAATCAAAGCACATTAACAGTTCATGACAGCCTTCTTGTATCTCCTTTCAAGTAGATGAATTGAAATAGAACACTAACACCAAAAATACATACACAAATGAGAGTAGTCCAAAGTTGTTTCTCCCTTTTCTCGGACTTAGTCAACTTGATCTTCCATTTCTTCTCATTTGTCTTCATCATCTTCAAATTATCCTGAAAATTATTCAGCTGCAACTCTATTTTGTTCATGTCTATTTTTCTCTCACCATATTTAGTTGTTTAATAGCCTTGTCATCAATTATTTTTTGTTCATAAATTGCACATTTTGCAGAAGATTCAACTCTTTCCTTAAGCTCCCCAATTCTTTCTGACAATTTAGGAATAACAAATTTGGATCTTGGATCAATATAATCATCCTTCCAAAGCCAGAAATCGCATGATATAGCATTCTAAAATGAAAGAAATTAGATTCGTATACACCAATCAAGATAAATATTTGAATAAAAATTCACTTAACCCATAGTAAGGACAACTCTAATCTCGTCTACCCGGATTTCTTGAGATCCATGAAGTCATCAAAGATAAAATATGTCCATGTTTGCATCAAACCTCTTCCAAGTCATGGTCTTTTTCTTGCTTACAAAGTTTACTCAAGCTTATCTTACCCATTAAAGTACCTTGACTAAGAAAAAAATATAAAACGAGCTTTAAGAGAGGTTGAACAAACACTTGAGGAAAGAAACAATTATAAAAATTTGAACAAAATTAAGATAAAGAGAACTATATTTTCTCACAATACAGTAAGAAATCAAAAAGTTAAAAAGATTTCATTGCCAATTGTTCAAACAAATGATCTTGAATTTCGATTTTGGATGACCAATTGAGAAATTGAGGTTCTTAAGTTTGAAACCCCATATTGACTTAAATTAAGGTATTTGTTCAATATAACCATTGGAGATTGCAATTTATTAATTTTTTAATGTTTTTTAACGTTTATTTTTAAGTTTTAAAAGATAGACACGTTTCTTATGAGTGTAAGAAACACGCCTACGCATGAGTGTCGCGGGGAATAATTAAATTCACTTTTATATATTATAGGTGTGTAATAGGTGACATTAATAGTTTAAGTATGTCTTAGACTTTTATGTATAGTTTGAGGTGTAAACGATGACTTTTTTCGGTTTTAAAATAAACCAGCCCAACAACGTCTATGTCAAACATATACATAACTGTAAAAACTCTCAAATGTCATATATATATATATATATATATATATATATATATATACACACACACACACACACACATACATGCATACATGCATGCATGCATATATGCATACATGCATGCATGCATATATACATACATACATACATACATGTGCTATGTATCGAATTATAATGTCTTCACTATCTTAACCATCCATATACATAACATAGTTATATATATGGATTGGAATAGCAACTTATTTCAATATGTGATTTCGAAGTATTTGACTCGACGTTGAAATTTTTGGTGTATTATTCCTAAATGGTTCAACTGTGGTGGATTCAGGCATGTTGAACATATTCGCTCTGATAAAAGCATACGGATTATTATCCACCTTCTTAGTATCTCTGGCGGTAGATAATTCCTCGACCGTGAGGATCACATGCAGTATCATTGCCGTCAGAGGAGCAGGAGTGACGAAAGTGATCGAAAGGTAAAAGAGGAGTGAATACAGAGTGGTTCGGTATTACTGGTGAAAAATTATCGGTGGTCGGAGTAGTAGTGAATCTATGATGGCTGCAGTTGTGATTCTTTTTTGTTGAAAAGCTGATGTTGAGCGATTTGAGAAGAACACGTTTATAAATTGAAAATTTGAAAACCGCTTGATTGAGGTTACTTGATTTTAGGCATTCTTTGAAGAACCTTAAGCATAAGAAAATGGTAAGTAAGATATTATATGAATTTTAGAGAGACAAAGTATCAAAAAAGAATTTTTTTAATTACTTTTGATAGTTAATTTTTTAATTTTTATGTAATAGTAGAAACTTAGATTGTAGTTTTAAGTAAATTTCCAATTATTTGTCCTCATGTTGATACTTCTTCTTAATAAATTACCAAGTTGGTTGGTTTTGAGCACCCTAAAAGCCCTCCTTTTTTGTGAAGATTCCATCTATACCTTTAAAGTTAAGAATAATATACGCCAATATATGGTGTATAAAAAAATGGAAGCTACAGATTCAACGGAGCAAAGGAGGCTGACATGGTATTAAATGAAAATGGGCCAAAGCCCAAAATCCTTTATATATTAGGTCAAATCTAAGCTGATATATTGCAAATATACAAGGGACTGTTTTGCAGTGGTATACAGGTTGCAATAGATGGACGATGGACCGAAGCCGAGTCCAAATTACGACAGGTATACCAGAAATATACAGGAAAACGAGTAAAGAAGAAGCTGTGATATACAGAGGATATACATGATGGAAAATGGACCTAAAGTCCATAAAAGGTCCACATTTGAACATTTCTAATGGGCCAAAGTAGGGGCCCAAATCATAACTTTGCTCCTTATTTTGTTGTTCATTCATTCTTGATTATTAGTATTAACTCTAACCTTTAATTAATTAGTCTAAATAAATTCTCTAAGTTGTGTCATTTTAATTTTAACCCTGTACTTTTTTTAATCGAGTTTCCTCACCTAATTTATCTTATTTAAAAGATAAAGTAAAATAGGCTTTACAATTAGTTTTCTCAAGATAAATTATTTCATGTCAAACACATTTCATTACTCAAAAATTAGATTTCAGATAAATATTAATTTTTAGGGATAATAGTCTGAAAAATACATGTACTTTGCTTAAATTTGCAGTTGCGCATACTGAACTTTGCGGGGGTTCTATGACCCTCCTGAATATTTTAAAAATGAAATTATTTGCTCCCCAAATGCTGAGGTGGCAAAGTGAGTGCATTTCACTCTCTCTGAGAAAGTGAGAACGAAAATTATATATTAAAAGTTTATTTTTAATATTTCTTTACATAAATATATATAATTTCAATTCTTCTTCTTCTTCAAAAAACTAAAAAGCTTCAAAATTCATCAATGGTGCCTAAAATTAATCTCACATCTTCTTCATCGCCAATGAGTCTCATCCTTCTTCTTTTTCTTCTTCTCCTCCTCCTTGTCCTCCTCCTTCTTCTCCTTCTCCTCCTTTTTCTCCTTTTTCTTCTTCTTCTCCTCCTTCTTCTCCTCCCCCTCCTCCTCCTCCTTCTCCTCCTCCTCCTTCTCCTACTCCTCCTTCCCCTTCTTCTCCTCCTCCTTCTTCTCCTTCTTCATCTCCTTATTCTTCTCCTTCTTCTTCTCCTTCTCCTTCTCCTTCTCCTTCTCCTTCTCATACCCTTCTTCTTCTTCTTCTTCTTCTTCTTCTTCTTCTTCTTCTTCTTCTTCTTCTTCTTCTCCTCCTCCTCCTCCTCCTCCCCCTCCTCCTTCTCTTTCTCCTGCTTCTCCTTCTCCTCCTCCTCCTTCTTCTTCTTCTTCTTCTTCTTCTTCTTCTTCTTCTTCTTCTTCTTCTTCTTCTTCTTCTTCTTCTCCTCCTCCTCCTCCTCCTCCTCCTTCTCCTTCTCCTCCTTCTCCTTCTCCTCCTCCTTTTCCTTCTCATTCTCCTTCTCCTTATTCTCCTTCTCCATCTCCTTCTTTTTTTTATTCTTCTTTTCTTCTTCTTCTTCTTCTTCTTCTTCTTCTTCTTCTTCTTCTTCTCTTTTTTCTCCGTATCCTTCTTCTTCTCCTCCTCCTCTTCCTTCTCCTCATCTTTCTCCTTCTCCTCCTTCTTCTCCTCTTTCTTCTCCTCCTTCTCCTCCTCTTTCTCCTCTCCCTAGGTTTTAAGACTTTTCATAAACCCTTCACCCCTTTCCATATTTGGGTGAAAATTTATCTCTCTTCTTCTATTTTTTTCTTATTTTGTCATGATAATATTGAATCTCCCGATGTGGTCGTGCTAAATAAGAATAGTCACTCTTAAGTCTGGAGACGTCAACCCCCTACTTCTTTCATTCTGCCAAA
The DNA here is from genome assembly GCF_002878395.1 of Capsicum annuum. Classification (NCBI taxonomy): domain Eukaryota; kingdom Viridiplantae; phylum Streptophyta; class Magnoliopsida; order Solanales; family Solanaceae; genus Capsicum; species Capsicum annuum. The sequence goes on along the minus strand of NC_061111.1, from coordinate 34,722,200 downwards.
AATTGCTCATAGTCAGTTTAAGAAACATAAGAGTGGAGAGTGGTGGAAGGCCCTTCTATCCTCATGGGAAATCCAGACACAAGATCCTTAATTGTTCTCATCTCACTCAAGATATCCTCAAGCGTCCCTGCTGTGGATGACCTGCAAGAATCCATGTCATTATCTATCGACTTGTGCAAGTTGATTTTCCTCTTTTTAATCTTTACAGGTGTACCCTCACCCCGAATCTTAAAATGGTAAATGGGGATATTTGGGTGTACCAAGTGTCCTTCAGGTACTTATCTACCCCAACTCGCCTACACAACTTCGCGATAAAAGATGAGAACAAAAGCATAGGGCCTCTCCTGTTTTTGTAATGCCGAATCTCCATGAGCACAAAGCGACTGACATTCAAAGAAATATTGTCTAATATGCAGGCCACCATTTGAGAATTCTTTGTTGGGACATTTGTCAAGTTGGTAGAGGGAGAGACCCAACTGTAGATAATTGACAACCAAGGTTGAGCTTCAGTTGTGAAGTCATTCATTAGAATCCCATTCTTTGTGGTAGCCCATGGAACCTCCCTTCCCTAGAAAAGATGCTCTACCAACCAACTCCTGTGGGAACAATCCTTCAATTCATAGTCCCCCGTGTCCACATTTAGTTATCCATATACTCCATTGATCTGCTCAGCCCCAAAATTCTTATCACTGGGTTAGAGAGCTTTGCTACACTAAGATTCACGTAGAATTCTCTCACCCACTGCTCATTTCCTTTGTATGGTTCTGGGGTAAATCATATCTATCCCATGTCCGCTAGCCTTCCATGAAAAACCGAGGGCTTTTTGGTCATATTTTCTAACCCAATCCCCCTCTTAGGCAGCAACTTCTTCCTCATGAGATCCTCATAATATGTAGTCTCATATTCAAGGGCCATAAAGTGGTTTGTATCATAGTCTACCATTGAGTACGTAGAATCAACACACAGAGCATTAGTCCACAAGATCATATGACAAAAATATGCGATTCACTTTGATTGAGCTGAAGTAAAAACTTATAGGACATTGACAAGCTTAAAATGTGAGGTCTGAAATTTTAACAAGTCTATCAGACTGGTCTCAGTTATCACGAAAGCAGTCTACTTGGGTAGCGATCGTGATTTGTAAAATTGGTCGGAACATTCTGTCAGTTATCGCAATCATGAGAAATAGGATTATGATTGCAATGTTGCGATCGCGACTTTGAGGATCACGATCACGGTACCTAAGTCATGTTTAAAACCTTTCCAGCAATCATTCAAAGTCTAATTTCCTACCAAATTGTGTCCAATACAAGTGAAAAGTATTATGAACATGGAACACGACCTTAAAACATTCAAGCATTCCTTTTAATTGGTGAAAATTAATCAAAAAGTTTGGACATTTTAGTAAATGCTTCGTATGCACAAGCGATATATATTAATTCAAATGATTTTGGGTACTCAAGATTTCCCCAAACTATGTGCACGCCAATAACAGCAGCCAACACATCCCAGGAAATAAATAAAGAGCACAATCAAGCATACAAACTACAATTTTAGTCCTTTCCTAAGACATGAGTTCTAAGGCCTACACACGAGCATAAAATAAAAAATTTAAGAATATATCAGATTAGGAAATGCAGAGGGGATGCTAATACACTTTTGGATGCCTATAACACAAGTAAAAATAATTGTAAATTTATATATTTTGAGAGGGAATGTCTGTAGAATTAAGTTTGGGGGGAAGAAGCTGTTCATGTTAAAACAACATCAGTCATGATCGCAGTCAATGAATCGCTATCGATAACCTTATGCTATGCGATTGCGAGACCTATGTTATTGCGATCGTGACAACTGAGAGCAGTTTCTACTCCCCTATTTTCAACTACTCAGCCCACTACTCAAATTAACCATACTTTCTCTTATTTAACATCATTCAAATACAACCTCTTTGGGAATCTAATTTGCATGGATCAATCTTAACAAACATAATCTACTTTATAAATAAAAAATCAAAGAATATGGTCCACTTTTGTGGCATAATGGGTTGTCCCCCATCCAGTGCCTAATTTAATGTCGCAGCACGACGTTCATCAATCTCTAAGTTAGATCCTTAAGGGACCTGTCATCCACTTCCATGTCCACTACATTAATGATGGACACCACTTGAAGTTCAATTAATTGTTTCTTATTTTATATACCTAAAAGGATACTTCATTATTTTGCATTCAGAATTTCATCTCCTTTTGCTCCATACCAATAGTTGTAGTTCTGGTTGCTAGAAAGAGTCTCTCAAGAATAATTGATATCTCTTGGTCGATTTCACAATCAAGTATAACAAAGTCTATCAGAAGAATGAAGCAATCCACCTTCATCAAAACATCAAACAAGACTCCAACCGATCTCTTAATAGAGCGATCTACCATCAATAGCCTCATTGTTATAGGAGTAGGGGTGCCCAAACCAAGTATTCTATATATCACATATGGCATCAAATTTATGCTTTCACCAAGGTCACACAATGCTTTCTCAAATTTTTGTATCCAAATGGTGCAAGGGATTGTGAATTCCCTCGGGTCCTTTTTCCTTTTTCTTTTCCTCCATAACACTAGTCATGATAGTGCTACAACCATGGGTAGCTTTATTGATCTAACCATCTACAAGGATTTTATTAGACATCAATGTCTTTATTAGCTTATCATACCCTAGGATTTCTTGAATGTCTTCTAGCAATGGGATATTGATTGAAAAATTGCTAAGCTTGGCGAGGAACTTCTTGAGTTTGACATTCTCCTCCTTTTTCTTGAGTCTTTATAGGAATAGTTGAGGGATTTTCATTAGTGACAAGGGGTCACGTTGTAGTTAATTTCTCTTTTGTTCATCACCCTCAACTACTTTAGGAGTTCCCTCCTCATCAACCATCTCTTTAACGTTTTTGATTCTTCATTATCCCCTTCTTGAGACTTTGGAGTCACATTATTTGATTTACTCATACATTTTATACTTGTGTTTATTTGATCATCAAGAGACTTTGGTTTGACCTCAACCTCATGTGCACCATGTTTCTTACTGCTTCGGGTGTTAATTTCTAAGACATGAGCATCATTTTTTGGATTTGCTACCATATCACTTGGGAGGACTCCTTTAGGCTTAACATTAAGTGTGGTTGAAATTTGGCCCATTTGGGTCTCCAATTATTTTATTGATGCCGAGTGTGATATAACCATTTGGTTTATTTGAGAAAAGTTCCTTTTTAGTTTTTGAACCATCTTGTCCATCCCTTTCACTCTTATCATGTTTCTAGTAAGTATATCCTCGATTTTAAAAATTTGGGATCTATGAAATTTGACTCCTTTACTTTACTTGGTCATTTAGGGGGGGGGGGATACATATCTATCATACTCCCTTTCTTTATCCCTCTAATCATGATCTCTATCTCTATTACGCTATTCCCTCTCTCGATTATAATTATTCTAACCTTAGTTCCCTCTTTTCCTTTGATAGGCCGGGAAAACCCCGTGGATAGTTTGCCAAGTATATTATTTCTTCATCAATGGCCTTTGCCTCATCCTCATCATACCCTTTAGAGACCACGACATTAACCGATTTTGCGGGTGTACCTATCACATGCTTTGCAAAGAGGTCCAATTGTGTCATCATTTTGGCTATATTTTCCTCCCTCTCTTTATCTTTCTTTCTTTGATCTTTGTTCACAATCAAGGCGATGGTAGAACTCGTGGCTACCTCGGTACCCGGGTGTACCACCTTCTATTTTGCTTTGTGATTTTCTTAAGCAAATTCAAAGAAACTTCATAAAACAACCTCACAAGTGATGCACCAACCACATTGTCTACCACGATCTTATTTAGTTGGTTCAACTCTCTATAGAATATTTGGAGAAACATCTTCTCCGGTATTTCATGTTTATGGCATTACAAAAACTTTTCATTAAATCTCTACCATACTTCATATAGAGGCTCCCCATTAAGTTGACAAAAATTAATAATTTCATCACACAATTGCAACATCTTTGAGAGAGGGAAACATCGATCCAAAAAAGCCTCCGTAAGTTCCATCCAAGATGTGATGGACCTGGCAGGTAGAGACATCAACCACAATATCTCTTTGCCCGTTAAAGAGAACGGGAAAAGCCTTGACAAAATAAAATCTTGTGTGATATGTGTAATGTCAAATGGGGCACACACTTCAACAAAAATTTTCAAATCTAGATTTGGATCTTCATGTGCTTGACCCCCGAATAGACCCTTCATTTGCAACATGTGTAGCATCACACTCATCACATGGAATAATCTCTTCCCTTCATTAAGGGGAATACAGATGACACTAGCACGTCCCACATCATGAAGATGATCCTAATTATTGAGGGGCCTATCAAAGGAGCCCTTATTGCTCCCTTGTTTACTCATTGTGTCATGGAAACTATTGAATTCACATATAAAAGAAAAAAAAATAACAAACAACATAAATAACAAACACTACTGGTAAACCCCAAGTTACTATCAACACCACATAAGCAAAATCTAAGTTTCACTCCCCAGCAACGGTGCCATTTTTGATAACGCTCAACTTACTTTATTATTCTCTGTCAAGGAGATTGTTATCAATATAATAGCCCAACTTAGGTTTGAATCGAATCCACGAGGAGTGTTTTTAGTCTTCATTTCTATATATATTGAAAGTCACTAAGCATTGACTCACAATGTACAAAACAAAATATAAATTAAATTGGGGGATATGATCTAAAAGGTTGTTTGAACAAAATTAACTTATGACACTAAATGAAAGAAAAAAATTGTAAATTAGAATCCAATAAGAGAAGAGTCTTGGGGTTATACTTATCCTAGGGGTCATACATGTATGGGTGTTTGAGGGTTAGTCTATTTCTTAGCCAATGACTTGGGTAGGCTAGATTTTAACTCTTAATGTGAGTCTTTCAGCAACACACCAAATTTCACTCATGGATTCTTTCGAATACCTCATGGGTGTACCAATTTCACCAATCCAAAACCTCAACTTAACGCCCCTATTTCTAGGATGATGCCAATCAATCTAGTTACTTCATAAAACATCCATATTTCTAAGATAATGCTAAGAAAATAACTAATATCAAATAGCTGTTTACTACCACTCATCATTCACATCTCTCTTTCAAGGATGATATAGAATCCAAGTCAATTGGGATTTTCACCCACAATTATTAATTCAACCATAGAGAGTAAGTAGTAGCAAAACCCAACATCAATAGCTAATAATTAGGACTAACAATCAACACCTACACATTTTGATACACTAATTAAGCATAACCACAAGATAAATATTTAGCTACTCATGAGATTCGAGAGAAGAGATATATCCAAGTTAGCACCCAATGCATCCATTGATAGCAAAACCAAAATAATCCCAAAGCTTCAATCTCAAATTATAACTAAAAATCTCTTGGAAAATTTAACTATAATTGTTCTTTCCCAAATTGGTAGTGTTTCTCTCCATACAAAACTTGAAAATTAGTTCAAACATGCCTCAATTGTTAAGGGTTTTGGCCTTTTGAGAATTGAGCTCAGCTGCTTGAAATGATAAAACTGCCCTTGGACATTCAGCCTCTCCATCGCGATTGTGTTCTTTAAATCGCAATCCCTTTTTCACAATCGTGTAGAATCTTACCGTGATCTCCGCACCTGAGGGTCTTATGATCCCTGGTTGATTGACTGCGATCGCAAGCTGAGGATCGCAATCGCGGTAACTGAGGGCCTCCTATTCTCAAACTTTAGTATCTTTTTGCCTACTTTTCTCTCCTTTCATTTTGATTTTTATTCATCTTCATCATAGGATCTGGAAGATCATAAAAATTGGAAATTAGTACATTCCAATGGAAAATTAGGCTCATGTACACAAGTTTAATAATAGTAGTACATGAATTTGGATGTCTATGAGTGGTAAACTTTTCACTCATCAAAATACTGAAAATACTGACTTTTTTGGTAGAAAATGTGACATCTTTAAAAATTCTCTACCGATGTATGTGCCGGAGAGGAGTTATGGATATTAGAATTAGATAATGATTGTATATGGGTTGACGAACTCCCATAGGCCCTACCTCAGGAGCATAACTCGGTAGGTGTATAAGGAGGTTGTGCGACGACCTTTTACATCATCATCACCATCATGTTCATTGTATCCCATATATATTGTGCTTATAATATGTTATTTTTTTGTTCTTGATGTGATATCTGTCTATTTTTATTCCCTTTCCCTACTTTTTCCTAGTATGCGTGTATATATTTGTTTTTTCTTTTTATAATAGTATTTGTTAGATATGTATATAGTAGAACTGTTAGTTGAGATGATGTGGGCTACCATTTGGAATATTTTCTAGTTGCAGGTGACGTGCCCATAGGTAATGTGTACATGATTTATAATCTACTACTTTACTCAGTCTGCCTATAATACCTACTGAATATAAGTGGACCGTACTCGTCTTACTGTACCCTTTCGGTGAAGATTCAGGTACTAGTGCACCACACGAATAATTGATTCAGGCGACATTTGGAGTCTATTCGAGGTAGTAGTTGATCTATGTATCCGAAGTTGACCACTACTTTTTCTTGTATTAAGAGTCATAGTTTGTTTCCTTTTGGATATCCTATGTATATTTTTGACTTCGAGTTGTATTAGTATTTTTTTTACACTGTGACATCAGGTTTTGAGATTTGGTTTGGTGTCTTGATTGTATTTCGGCTAATATCATGTTTGTGTGGTTCGACGTTGCTCTAGAAGCCTTGCCTTGAATTTTTGGTATTGATTTTTTCCTTTTATATCAGTTTGGGTGATAATACTTATCAAGATTTGTCGCGACAAGTGTCATAATGACCCTTGATTTTTAGATCATGACAGCTGCAATAGGGTGCATGATAATTAATTGAAGCTTTGACTCAACCTGTTATGCTCTCATCTCCATTTTATGGTCTTATATCTCTTCCCCTTCTAATTTACCTTCATCCTATAATATTCAAATAATTGCCCCTCAGTATGATAACATTTATGTAATCCTACTTATGCTTCGGATTAGAAGACATATGAAAAATATGCTTAAAAGTCCACATTGCCCTTTAGTAAGAATTTAGTGACAACAAACTAACATGTTACCAAACTCAATCATACTTCTACAATACTAGATGTGCTATGGCCGTGCGCACGCGCCCAATAATTTTAATTAACTAGTGTATTTTTCCTCGAGAAATTTGCATGAAAAGTTAAAAGCAATGCAATTCAAATTGAGGGACTTGATACTTGCCAACACGACTCTTATTAGATTATATTTATTTGGATAAACATAGTATGAAATGTCAAAATTAGTGTAATTCATTACATATACTAAAGAAAATGAATAATTTGGTAACATATGACTATGATTACACTATAAATTAAATACTATAACTACTGGTATCTTTACATAGCCATATGCAGTGCCACAGTTTTCACAAAATCTCCTCTAAGATTAAGAGGAAGAAATTAAAGCAAAAATCTTGGGACATAGGATTTTGTTAAGATTAATTATTTCTAGTTACTTAATTGCACAGTTAGTATTAGCTAGTATGAGTTAGTTAGTTACTTGTTGTGTTAGCTAGAGGACAACTCATTGACAACTGGAGTTAGTTACAACATTAACTACTTTTTCTTCTCCATAAATACCCTTGTATAGGCACATTTATACTTCTATGGATTAAGCTTCATGTTGAACCTTCTTCCTCAGCTATGTCCAGCTGATTTTGACAGATTTGAAGGCAAAGTTCATACTTGTCTTGCATAATATGTATGTGCAGATAGCTTTAAATGATTTCACGCAAATGGTTAAACTCTTAACAGAACCAATAGGCTTTGGAGATGTTGTAAACTCAAGAGGGTCCAATTGGTGGCACAACCTTTAAGAAAATCACTTAAAGAATGCTTATAGCCGACAAAGCTGCACTTTCATAAAATGATTTAATTGATTACGGTAGATCGATCCGTCATACATAACATTTTAGTGTGTGTTGTGCAGAAATAGATCTGCACAAAGTCTTAATGATCGTTCTTGATGGATCACACTTCAAATTTCACACATCTGATATCACCTCTAAACATCTGGAGTGTCGTATCCATTTTCAAGATATGTAATGACAAAATTGTTTTTAGTTAATATAGCATATACAAGCCTCAAAGATTAATTTTTACCATCAAAATCATAGTGTAAAAATTGATGTATGAGCACAGGAATTAAAATATAAAATTGAATCAACCATATAATAGAAAATATATTTTCCTAATTTGTAGAATTCTGCAAATCCTATGGCATGATTGACAAAATTGTTTCAGGATTTCAATAAATATAAATAAATTCTAATGATGTCCTTTTCTTTTACTCCTTTCGTTCGATTTTACTTGTCACAATTTGACTTGACACACTCATTAAAATAAATAATTAATAATATGGCTACTTTATCATAGTATTCCTATATAATGATGTTTACATTGTATGTTGAGATTAGATTGGAGAAAAACAATTAATACTAGAGGTAAAATAGGAAAAAAAATGTTGTCTTTTCTTGATATGTTAAAAATGACAAGTAAAGGTAGAAATACAATTAAAAAATTTGTAATAAGTAAAAACGAACGGAGGGAGTAATACATAATGTAAAGACTTGCCAACATCCAATGGCAAGTACGTGTAATGTCTTGAAAAAATAGATCTTATTAGTACGTATTTATGGACATAAATTCACGCTTCTGAGGCAAAAGTAAATATGCAAATGTTATTAACTAAAAATAAGTCGAGTGTTTATCCAATTATGAAGAATTTTAAACCATCATAAACACTTGTTAGCATTTGAAGACTGATCAACATCATGCCATGAAAAATATTTCTGGTATAAATTTCATAGACTCAAATTAGCTAAACCAAAATAGGTATCAACTCTGACAATACTGATGATAAAAAATTAATAATAGCAGTTTCGTAACTACAACAATTTTTTATGTTTGTCACCCACTTAAATTTAAGTACTCGAAAATGCACTACAGTCGATGGTACATGTATGTGAATATCACCTGATGCAAATTCAATTACTCGACTGAATGATGGTTTCAAGTTCCTCTAGGCACAATTTAGCATTTGAAGCATACATTTTCTTTATCATGTTGGAGGTTTGCTTGAATTAGGCAGCGGGATCTACTCCAACAGATCGACATTAAACTGTGGTTTCACACCATCGACCGTCATCAACTCATTTCCCAAAGTTATTTTATATCATTCAAAAAGGAAAAGTCATGGTTTCCATCTCAAACTATATATGAAAAGTCTAGGTCACACTCAAACTATCATAGTGACCTATTACATACCTATAGTATATAAAAGTGAAACTATTATCTCTCCATGACACTCATGTCCAAGTTTAATGAGTGGAGTGTACTTCACTCGCCCGGTGATGATGCCAAGTGTTTAATTTAATTTTCCTATTTAACTAATGGACTCTTAAATAAGTCTAACCCGACCCAACTAATTTAACCCAATTCTAACCTGACCCAACCCAAATATTTCACCCTACCCGATCCATTCGGGTAGAATATGAAAGACCAAAGAAAAAACTCAATTTGAAGAGCATCAATACGAACCAAAATTGAAACTTCATCTCTCATTTCTTTTGGGCTCTTCCTCTTTTAAATCTCTTCTTTTTCCTTTTTCATCATTGATAAATTGAAGGAAAAAGAAAAATTCAAAGAGAGAAACAAACAATGGTAACATATATGTTGAGTATAGAAGTTGCGATGAAATTTTGATAGGCAGTGATAACACCATTATTGCCGGTGAAGCAAATGGGTCAAATGCTAAAATTCTTCAAAAATCTTGATAACTCAAGATTAAAATCAAACATTTTATTAGTATTCCTTGTGTATAAAAATAATTACGTATATGGTTGATTACTTGGGACTGAAATGACATTGTGGTGGTCGTGGTGATGCTCCGGCGAGAATGGAGAAGGCGAAAAGAAAGTAATCCTCTTCTCCAATGAATTTTTGATAAAAGATTTTTTGTTAAAGTCCTTTATCTTTCTCAGTAATTCTTTTCCTTGAACTTCTCCGCTGAATTTTGCGTTGAGTTTAAACCAAACAATTATGGACTTTATCAAAAAAAATAATGAACTTTCCAATAGAAGTTTCACTATTTTTAATTTCTTCCTTAGAGTTTCTTTTCAAAAGCTTCAAGGAAAAAGGTTAAAGATGCTTTCATGAACATTTTAGAGAAGCTTGCTTCATTGAAGAAGAACCCAACAAAGAAAGAGCAAAAATTTTGAAGAAAACGGAACCCACATATAAAATAAATAAACAAGAAAATTTAATTTTATTAAAAATTTTTCAATTGAAAAAGTAATTAATCTAATTGCATATATTAAGAAGAATATTAAGAGTACTTAATGATATAATGACAAATGAAATAGTAACACGTGTGCAATTATGTCATTTTAAGATTTTTCTTCTTTCTCTCGTGCACCTTAGGAAAGTGAATACACCTTCTCTGTCACGTCAGCTTTTAAGGTGAAAATAATTTCACTTTAAACAAGATTAGAGATGTAATAGGTCACCATATTAATGTAAGTGTGAAAGTGACTTTCGTGTATAGTTCGGGATAGTTTTGATAATTTTTTCCTATTCAAAAAGTATTTTCTATCGGACGACTCATAGGAAGTAAGAGCATGACCCTGAATAACTTTGGCAAAAAGATCATTGTCTTAGGCCCCCAAATTTAGGGGGTGGAGGGCCATTTTCTAGTAAATAGTAATTATTGAAGTAGATTTTTTTTAAAAAAAAAATTATACTATACAATTGACTTTTTTTTATGTAAAAGGAAGGAATCCTTTTTAAATGGAATAGTAGAGGCTTCAAAGTAGGACTAAATAAAAAAAAAAACTAAAATTAGAAAAATTCAACGGATAGACGATTTGATTATTGAATGACCAGTCATTTTTTTCATAAAAAATAGTTGGTTCTTTCTTTTAGCTCTTTAAGTCCTCAATCTTTTTTTTTTTTTACTTCTTTCTCAATTTTGACATTTTAACTCTCACTCTCTCTATTCTTAGCTCTTTTTTTTCTCCTCCTCTTAAGTTCAAAAGTTATTACTTGAATAATTCAAAAATTAAAATATTAAAGATTTTGATAATTATAACGTGAAGAGAGCATTCAAAAAATATAAATATTTTAAAATCAAATCTTCATATTTTTTAAATCGGGTGATATTATTCTGACTTTCTAATATTATTTTTGTGTCTTATACTTTTTCTTTTTAATTTGATATTATAGATAGTGTTTAAAATTTTTTTTTTTAGAATTTTAATATGTCAAGTGGAAAATATAAATTCGATCTTTCAAAACTTAAAAGAAAAAGAAAAGTCGACAATTTGATAAAATCTCAAGAAGAAGCTCTTGATAAATTTTTGAAGGCCTCTAATTTAATTTTGGCCTTAGGCCTCCAATACGCTTGAGCCTCCCCTATCGCCTCGCATAGTGTGTTACTATTGAGCTTACTAGGCAACATTTACATACACAATCTTGGTCAGGGGATAGGGGGATCCGACATAAGTATGAAATCTTGACTAAGTGAAGTCCTTTCATGTGAGGAACTGTCTGAAGGTGAAAAACATCATTGATAAGTGACCAAATGAACATTCTTTGGTGATTAATTTTGATTGTCCAAAAAATAAGATTGATTCTATTAAGAACAAGATTAGTTATATTAAGAATGGGTCATGTTGATGACCAAGAAAAGTCCTGTGAGTTTCAAATATGCTAATGGTTTTTTTGAGAAGAAAAGAAATCATTACAACACTATAAACCAAATTTTGATATATAGCTTACTTTTGTTTAGTATTCTCTGTTTTCTTCTTAAACCGTTTAACTTAGATTAGTGTTATAATTACTTCTAGTTAGTTCAAGCTACATATACAGTTACATGAGTAAATTGAAGGAAAGATGTCTTTTAAGTCTTGAATGAAGGATTGGTGACATTGACCAACTTAAAGGGTCAAACCTCATTAAACTTGATTAAGTTAATTATGAACTTGATTAATATTTTCAAAACTTTCTTATCTTTTTAAAAATACAAATCAACCCACACCCCTCTTTAATCCAAATCAACTAGTCTTTCTCCTCTCTCTCTCAACAACCTCTCTCAAATCTCTCCCAACCAACAGTTCTGCAAAGTTCTCCATTCAATCTCCGGCGACTTCAATCTCTGACGAAAAATAGTCGGGCGAGTTCCCTTTCGAATTTCAACCGTTAATCGACGTGAAGACTTCTCCGATGACAACAACTTCAAGTTCTTGATCGTCCCATTTCATTTTCTTACAAGTAAAAAATTATGAAGAAACACAGGAACTTGAGCCAACTACTCTTCTAGTATAGAAATGTGGACGAAATAATATCCTAATTTCTGGCATTTCTTCTTCTTGTTATCGTACTGTTGATTCGGATTTGTTGGTGATTTTTATTCACAGTTGATATTCTTAGTGTGTGTGTGTGATGTGTTGGTGTTACTCGATTGATTTGTTGTTTGTCTTGGTAAAAATGGTGTTGCAACAAATAAAACATCTGACGCAACAGATGAAATATCTTATGCGACAGATGAAGACATCTGATGTAACAAATAAAACTATCTGATGTAAATGATTAAAATCTGATGCAACTATGAAAATCTGAAGCAACAGATGAACAATCTAGCAGATCATTCATCTGTTGTGACAGACGACTCTTCTGTTTGGAAGAAATCTAAACAATATTGATCCAACAGATAACTCATTTTGCAACAGATAAGTGATATGCTTCAACAGTCTGTGATCTATTTTTATTGTCTCCAACGGTTTACTCATCCATTGTAACATGTCAATTATATATTGCAACAGATAACATACCTGGTACAACAGATTAGTGATCTATTTTTATGGTTTCCAACGGATTGCTCATCCGTTGCAACAGGTCACTTATATGTTGCAACGGATACATACCTGGTGCAACAAATTAGTGATCTATTTTTATGGTTTTCAACGAATTACTCATCCATTGCAACAGGTCAGTTATATGTTGCAACAGATAACATTCTTGGTGCAATAGATTAGTAATCTATTTTTATGTTTTCCAATGGATTACTCATCTATTACAATAGGTTGGTTATATGTTGCAACAGATAAACTATCTGGTGCAATAGATTAGTGATCTATTTTATGGTTTCCAACGGATTACTCATCCATTGCAATAGGTTGGTTATATGTTGCAACAGATAAACTACATGGTGCAACAGATTAATGATCTATTTTTATGGTTTTCAATGGTTTACTCATCCTTGCAATAGGTTATTTATATATTGCAACAGATAAACTACCTGGTGCAACGATTAGTGATCTATTTTTATGGTTTCCAACGGTTTACTCATCCTTTGCAACAGGTCAGTTATATGCTCTATCAGATAAAATACCTGGTGCAATAGATTAGTGATCCGTTTTATGGTTTCCAATGGGTTACTCATCCATTGCAATGGGTCGGTTATATGTTCCATCAGATAAAATACCTGGTATAACATATTAGTGATTTGTTTTTATTACTTCTAATGGTTTATTCATCCGTTTCAACCAGTCGATTATATGTTGCAACAGATAACATACCTGGTGCAACAGATGTGTGGTCTATTGGAACTGTTATTTTACCATTATGCATGTTAGATTTACTGTTATTGTTTTTTAATGATGCATCAATCAATTATAATCTATTTTATGTTTCTGTTAATTTAAGATAATATGGCTCCCAAAAGAAACGAAAATGAATCAAGTTCAAGTAAAGGAACAAGTGCAGCAACTCGGCTACATCCACCACTCTATGAGCTTGCTTTACAAGCGTTATCTCAATCAGGAGCAGAAGATAATAAACACGGGGAGGAGGAATGTCTAAAAAGAGATGATCCAAATGTTAATAGCCCTTTCATCGAAGATTTGGTCAAAACCTTCAGCATTGATTATGATCCTGTGAGAATGTAGTGCAATGGTGCCACATATTTAACAGGTGATTTTGTGGTTAAGTCATCCATGGGAAAATCTTTCAACGTCTTTAGAAAAATAATTTGAGAACAAAAATTGGATGCTTATTTCAGGGAAAGTTGCTTTGGACAATATCTTGATTTACCGAAGGATAACAATGCTCGTTTTCAGATGAAAATGATATACGATCTTCTCAAGCGTAGGTTTATGTATAAAAACAAAGACAAGATGGATGAGGTGTGGATAAATTACTGTGGCATATCTGTTTATTTTGGTTGAAAGGAGTTTGCCATAGTTACTAGACTAAAATATTATCCTCCTTCTCCTTCTCAAGTTATACCTACTCTGACCCCAACAAAGCGCCTTGCACATCCAAAAAAGGCAAAGGCAAGTCGAGTGATCATGAGGACCTAGTGTCCATTATTTGTCAAGCTTTAAAAATAAAAATTTGATAAAAGAGCTGAAAGGTAAAGGACTCTCAAAGAAGCACAAGCAATCATTATGCTTGATTTGGTTTTACATAATATTCTTTGGGTGAGAGACGTTAACAACAACATAAACCCCGATTTAATAAATCTTTCCAAGGATCTTGAGGCATTTAACAGTTATCCTTGGAGTTATGAAAGCTTCAAAATGACTATCCAATACTTGTTGACTCCGTTGACGCCAAAGACAGTCAACTTATATGGCTTTTCATGGGCCTTCATGGTAAATATTTCTTTTGTCATGATATGATTCATCATTTTTTTATTCAATAATGCTTTTGATTTATTAGCGTTATATTATAGGCTTGAGCATTTAAAGCCATTTCTTATTTGAGACAACAAGTGAACTACCAAGAAGAAGTTTCCTGTCCAACAATCCTGAGATGGTTGTCGGCCAAAAATGATAAAAATGCAAATTTTTTTGATCTTTTCAATACCCCCAAGGAAGCAATAAGTCCAATTCTAATCAAGTTTTTATTTTAGTTAATGATTATTTTAAATGATTTCATCATCATTCTAATATATGTACCGATTTATTTTAGATTGTCCATCCTTGGCTTGTTCTGACCAATTGAGAGTTGAAGATGCTAATTTTTCTTACTTTACGGTCTGTGCAAACTTTATTGGACACTAAGATCATTGATGGAATACAAATAGAATTGTTTGGAGCAACAACCATCACAAAAAAAATAATTTTGGAGGGTAGGCTTGTTGTTGTTAACGATGGTAGTCGTAGTAGTAGTGGTAGCGGTGATGCTATTGGGGATAATGATGCTCCTCTTACCATTTTTCAAACAACAAGCCATTATGATTATGATCATACTGATTGTACAGATTTTTCTCCATATTTTGCCACATCTAGCAAATGTTCTACATGAAAATGTCAAGGCTGCAAGGCGAAACACGATGGAATGATTAATGCTATTAATGCACTAACTACTTCTCTAAAGGAAATAACATCTAAGAGGGGTGTTATTACATCAAAGAGGATTCAATATCCATACACTCCACTAGAGATCAAGGCAGCTAAGAAGAGAAGGAAAGATACTTCCAAGGCATCATCAAACATCAAAAAAAGCAAAATTGTAATGCCTCTGTCTTGGTCTTGCACCGATGTTCAGTGTGCAAAGGCCATAAGAGAGCAGAATGAGTCGAAGAAGGTGAATGTACATCACTTATTCCAACAAACAAACAGGCACATATCTGTTTCAACAGATGATACATCTGCTGAAAATTATCAAACAGATATATACATCTGTTGAAACTGTTGTCTAACCTGTTGCATCAGATGCATTATCTGTTACAACAGATGAGTCTTATGTTGCAATAAATAGATCATATGTTTGAAATTATCATACTTCTCTAATTTATCTGTTCGAATTTGTCCCAACAGATGATCTATCTGTTACAATATAAGCTTATTTATTGCAACAGATGGACAATCTATTGTATATCTGTAATTAGCATTGACAAATCTTGCTTTCCAGGTGGATGTCATAGTAGAAGCCACTACTGGAAAGTATAATATCATAATTGATAATCCATTAACTGCTTCCAAAGAAGAAGAAAAAGTAAAGCCTGTCAGTTCGGAAGAACGGAGGAATTACCCATTTGAAGGGTTCAACATCTCGAACGAGGCTTCAAAAAACTACCAAAGTTGATCAACGACTATTCAGAAGGGATTGTCGATGGTCTGTTAAAGCATCATGTCGGCAGGTACATTAATTAATTTTTAAGTGTATTGGTTTATACTATTCTTGTTGTAAGAACGTGACATTAACACGTATAAATCATTATGTAGAAAACAAAATGACGAATGCTATAAAGTGAATGAATCGAGTCTTGGTTTTGATATGTTCGACTTTGTTGTTGCACATCCCAAAATAAAGAATTGATTCTATTTGATGTCACAGCACCAAACTTGCTGGAATGATGAGGTTTAAATGTCACACATATTACTATTAATTAATACTTTATTTAATTGCATCTGCATATTAATTTTTTTCACATAATCTGAAATATTTGATAATATGTGCAGCACATCGATGTCATTTTTTACTACCTTCGAAAGAAGGCCAATTTGTAAATAAAAGAAAAATTTAGATACACGACAGACAATTATTTGTATGAAGTTTACATCAATAATCCCTACGATATGTATAGTCAACAACAGCTGGAAGTTTCCCAAAATGAGGAATGCTTAATAAACATCATCAAAGGTTTTAGCATTCCGGCTGGCTTACCTTGGCATTTGGTCGACGAAGTATACAATTCTAATTAATTGTGGTGATGAATTCCATTGGGTGTTGGCTTTCGTCGTTCTAAAAGAGAGGCGCATCCGAGTTTATGACTCGATGTCGCGAAGGATACTTTCCAGACCATCGTCTGAGATACAAAAGTTGGAAAAAATATTGCCTACTTACCTTGGTATGAGTGGCTTTTTGGACCAAAAGGTTTGTACTGATTGGCCGGCGATTGAAGCATACCAGGATAAATTGGGTAATCCATTTGATGTATAATATGTTGAAGGAATTGCTCAACAAACCATTGATAGCCTGTAAGTTTAAGTGTCATGATTTAGTTTCATTCCACAAATAATGCTTGCATGAACTGTAATATATGAATTATCTATTTTTTTAAAACCCAGGGATTGCGGTCCTTTTTTTGCCGCGTACGCCGAGTATTTGAACGATGAATTACAAGTACCAAATGATGGAATTGATGTTGGATTACTCCATAAAAGATATGCTGCTCTTTTATGGAAATACAGAGAAGAAAAAGCTCAGAAGCCGTACGCAAGCGACATTATAGATCCACGATGACCAAAGCCAAATTTCGCAGCATCGGATGATGAACAACTTTTTCATATTGAGTAGATCTTTATAGCTTGAGTCTGTCAATGTAATAACCTATCCTCCTTGGTTTAACTTGTTGATTTATTTGTAGAATAGATCATTTGTACCCATAATGATTTTTTGCATTTTATTTATTTGTTGAGTTATTTCATGTAATTTTGAAGACTTCAACTTATTTTATGTTGTCTATGAATATAATTTAATCCTTAGTTTTGAACATGTTAATTAAAATGAAATAATAGATTTAAATATCGAAATAGATAATACATCTGCTGCAACAGATGACATATCTTATCAAACAAATTTAGATATATGTTACAACATGAGATGCAATACGTAGGTCATCTGCTGGAAATTATATAATAGGTTTTCCAACTTTCTTAATTTGTTCTAATAGATTACCTATCAGTTGTAATAGAAAGATTATATATTACAACAGATTGGATATCTTTTACGACAGACAGACGGAAAATGTCTGCATAATGCAACAGATGACCAACCTATTCCAACAGATAATCAATTTGTCATAATAGGTACTATATCTGTTACAACATATATACTATCTATTGCATTATAAAAATTCAACTATCCACAGACATAAAAATTATTGCCACTACATGTAAAGTGAGGTGGCTTGAAATAAAAAATTATTATCATGTTCGTCTTCGTCTTTGTACATATTCTTCTTTATACATGGGCTCCAAGCCTCCAACCATTTAGTTAGGCAATCTGCTGGAAATTATATAAAAGGTCTTCCTACTTTCTTATTTTTTCTAACAGATTACCTATAAGTTGCAACAGATAGATTATATGTTGCAACAGATTGGATATCTATTGCAACGGACAGACTAGGAAATATCTATTAATGCAATAGATGACTAACCTATTCCAACAGATAATCAATCTGTAACAACAAGTATTATATTTGTTACAACAGATATACTATTTGTTGCATTATAAAATTCAACTATCCGCAGACATAAAAATTATTGCCACTAATGTAAAGTAAAATGAAGTGGCTTGAAATAAAAAAATATTATTGTGTTCATTTCTATCTTTGTACATATTCTTTTTTATACATGGGCTCCAACAATTTAGTTAGTATCCCATAAGCCAACACCTATTGCATCTTTCCCACAGTGGCATCGTACATGCCGGTCATTTCTGTGCTGGTCAGCAAATACTTGATTTACACAAGTAAGTGCGGGCCGCACATTGCACCAGTTTTTTTTTGGGAGCTCGATATTCTTATTTCGACCTTCAAAATTCCATGATTCCTTCATCAAAACTTTAGCCGACAAATGATCCATCATCTTACTCTGTGTCAACAACTTGGGCAACAACTTTAAGAGTGGCTGTATATGGGCTAAAAATATATACTCGCTAAAGACAGGTAAGTTGCAGTCATAAACCTTGATCTTTCCCTCGTGGAGTAGTATCTCAACAGCGAAAAAATGTTTGACTTCCACGTTCATGACTGCAAGGATTCTCTTTGCCTTGGTCCAGCTCTTGCAGTGTGGATATGGCCTCTTCCCTCTAACATATTTAATCGCTTCTTCATTCTATTGGAACATAAAAACTAACTTATCAAATCCCAGGCCACCAAAATCAGCTAGCTTGTGGAGATCAGCGTACCTATCCGTGAAATCATTGTAGAAGTTGAGGTCCATTATCCTATCGACAGCATCATAAGCATCTGGGTACGCTGATTGCCTGCCCCTCATGAGGCAAAGAATTTCATCGACATACTGTGGTATAAGAAGATAATTTTTAAATAGGCTAGTAATTGTAAAGAATAAAAACATAGTGGAAAGAATTCGATGCAGAGGGTTCTCTGAATTAGTTCACAAATTACCCAGCCAACGCAAATTATGTAACAGATGTGTATTATGTTACAACAGAATACCAAGTTGTTGTAATATATTACATATCTGTTGTGTAGATTCTTCTTCATGGATTAGATTGGAAGGCTAGGTTAGCAAAAGTAAACTTACATTGTCCTCGTACCACACACGCATATTTGTCATATTCTTGAAGTCTTTGGCAACAAATGAATACATGGTGTATTCTTTTTGAACCTTCATCCTGCCTTTCATGATTTCTTACAGCTCCTTCTTTTTCTCCTTGCCAAGTGCTATGAATATGTCCACCTTCTTCAGCGGCCCCTGAACTTCAATAACTCTTGGAGCGGGAGGAGTTGCAGTTTTTGCTGTTCTTAGAACGGAGAGAATTTGTCTAATTTTTCTTCTCTTCCTCCTAACTGCCACTGTAGAAGTGCATGGCTCCCTCATCTTATTAAATGGAATGAGACCCCCCTAGATTTCAACTCCTCGGTAGCTTCAGCAATAGCCTCTAGATTTTTAAGGAGTTTATCCTCTCTGTTTTGCACACTATGCATTTGTAATGAGAACATGAGGGTGGGGAAGGGTGAGAGGGACCACTGTAAGGGTGGAAGGGACCGATGTAGGGGTGAGAGAGACCTATGCAAGGGGTGTTTTCAAAAGTATTGATTTTTTCCTGAGCACCAACATGCTCATAATCATGACTGGCAATAGAAGCAGCATCAGGACAGCTGCCACCATCATAAACAACTCCATTAGCAACACCCCTAGAAGAAGCACCCAGATCTGTTGTAGTTTGAGGTTGGTCTTGAAGAGCTTCAACATTAGGCTGACCTTTCCTAACTGCTCTTCTTATGGATGTTTCTCCAGCCAATTCCTTCTTTATTAACTCCACCGTTGGGTCTTATTTTGTATCAACAAGACCCAGAGTAAGAAACAAAGTCATCCCCAGCTCATCAACGGTAGACACGATCCAAGGATGCACAACCCATAAAAAAAGATATGAGGCATTTAAATTATATAATAATAATTTGCAGTCAGTTGGGTTACATGGATATTAACACAGTCAACTTATGCAATAGACAATCTAGCTGTCGCAATATTTGATCTGTATTTTGCAATAGATTGATAATATATTACATCATATTACACATCTGTTGTATAATTTACATCAGATGGGTAATCTGTTGAGTCGGGTTTAGGGAACCAGAGCAATAAATGGTTAATCTATAGCGAAATATGGATCGTCTATCACAACAGATTATCCATCTGTTGCACCAGTTTCAGTTGATAAGTAATTTGTTACAGCAGATGACCCATCTATCACAACAGATGGAACACCTGTTTCAATATCTTTCTTTGAGGAAAATTATTTTATTTTAAAAAAAGATGCATTGCATCATCCGGAGGGTTAAATAGATCAGCCTCCTACTCTTTAATATTTTTTTTACTGCCCTTTGTAGCCGCCAACCACCTAAGGATCTTTGGATGAGAAACCTCATTTGGGTAATCCTTGAACTGCTTTCGAAGGGGAGGAATGACCTTGCATGCCCAAGCCTAAAAAATGTAAACAGAAAGCAAGCAAAAAAAGGTCATAATAAGTATATTCATTATAAATTAATGGATGAATAAAAATAGTGATCAATTTTACCATGAAAGCCTAAGGAAAGCCGTATAATGTGATCATCTTTGGGGATAGCTTTGTTAGTAAATATTCGATAGTCAAGTAGTAGCTGTCATATCCCCAGGGATAGTCATTGAATTTGTCAGTATCATCAGCAAGTGTCAACAAATCATCTTCTATGACTTTCCTGATATCTCTTACCAATAAAATGGAATGGACAAACCAAAATAAGCACAATTTCTCCCCGCAGTGCTTTAGTATGTCTTTATCCTCGAGATCTGCCATCAAATCCTCTGCTTTGTAGCTACTACGTCCAATAATGCCTAACAACCCATTTTTTTCCTTGCATTTGTTGGACCCTTTGTGGGATATTTTCTTGATGAGAGGTTCTTCTGGATGATTGCATCTCAAGCCCGTCACTATGGCAAACTCTTTCAACCCAAAACAAACCGGCATGCCACAGTAGTTGATATAGATTTCATCCATTTTTTTTTGCTCTCCTTTGGATCTTTATCATCCCTTGTGTACTTGATCCTACGCTTGAGAACACTGTATACCATACTCATTGGGAAACAGAGAGTGCAGTCCTCAGGCAGCTAAAGAAAGTATGCCAAGCAGCTCTTATTAAAAATTTCATCTATGTTTTCATTCTTCATAATTCTCCTTAATTCATCAAAATGTTTCCCTAACTGACATTTAAGTAAAAGATCACCAGTTACTTTGTCAGGGCTATCCAACGGCATCGCAACTTGAAACCTGTCAATACTAATGGTTTTGATAGAATTATGCTGGGATTTTGATATTATTTCACGCCCATTGGTGAGAAGTTATCACTTTTCTCGGCTTCATTTTTCCCTGGTTGAGATTTTTTAGGAAGTTCTCCGAACCTATCTGTACTCTAGCCATTTTTGTTGGGTGGTCAGAAGTTGATCTACTTTCAGTTTCTTTTCTTTTGGGAGACATCTTTTAACTACAAATAATAGAAAAACAAAAAATACGTTGCATTTGATGTCTGCATAATTTTTTTTAAAAAAGGTAAGACAAATTTCAATAAATTATTCTACGCCACAATACAGAAAAAAATACTTCAACAGATAAGCCATTAGTTAGAACAGATAGGAAATTTGTTTGAAGACCAATTTAATATCTCCCAACATATATCCCACCTATTGCAACAGATGGACCACCAACACCATAACCAATGCCACCACCAATGCCACTAATACCACCACCAATGACACCAATACCAACACCAAGACCACCGACACCACCACCAAAAATACAAATACCGACACCAACAACAACACCCACCAACAATACCACAAACACCATCCATCAATACCACGATAATCAACAAAACATAAGATAAAAATTAGGGTTTTCTTGGGTGCTTTCTATTTTTTTAGCATCAAAATACAAAATTGTTAACCCATTCTCAAAGATAATACAACTAAAATTCTTCTTTTCCATCATTACTAAAAAGTCCTAATTTTTAGAATCAAGAACAAATGTAGAACTCTTCTCAAACTCTGTTACCTATGAAGACAGAGAAAATGATGGATACAAGCGAGAATGAAGTCAAAAATAACAACTATGTGGTCGAAAATGAGAAGAAAATTAATCTATTTTGAAGGGTTGAGCAATATGTTGAGCAGTTGTTGTCTGTATTGTTGAGAGAGAGAGAGAGAGAGAGAGAGAGAGAGAGAGAGAGAGAACTTGAGATTGAAATAAGGAAAAGTTTTTCCCATAAATGGATGATTTGTATGAGTTGATTTATAATTTTGGAAAAGAATGACAAGTTTTAAAATTGTTAATTTGGTCCGAATTAATCTTAATTAATTTTTAAAATTTCAAAAGATATACTAGTTTTAAAAAAATTAAGTTAATGAGAGCTACTTTCAACTCAAAGTGATCGATCGATGACCCGGGTCGGGATGAACGCAATACCAATGCCATGTAATTGCAACGACTCAATTGAAGTTGTTGACCCTATGAGCTCATTCATTCATCCCTAGTTACACCTAAAACAATTTAGGTAATATTAATCCTAATATTAAGTTAATGAGAGCTTATTTCAACTCAGAGTGATCAATCGATGACCCGGGTCGGGATGAACGCAATACCAACGCCATGCAATTGTAAAGACTCAATTAAAGTTGTTGTTGATCCTATGAGCTCATTCATTTATCTTTAGTTCCACCTAAATCGATTTAGGTAATATTAATCCTAAAATTAAGTTAATGAGAGCTCATTTCAACTCAGAGTGATCGATCGACGACTCGAGTCAGAATAAATGCAATACCAACGCCATGCAATTACGACTTAATTAAAGTTGTTGTTGACCCTATGAGCTCATTTATTCATTCCTAGTTTCACATAAATCAATTTAGTTAAAATTAATCCTAACATAAAGTTAATGAGAGCTCATTTCAACTCAGAGTGATCGATCGATGACCCAGGTTGGTTTGAACGCAATACCAACGCCATGCAATTGCAAATACTCAATTGAAGTTGTTGTTGACCATATGAGCTCATTCATTCATTCCTATTTCCACCTAAATCAATTTAGGTAATATTAATCATAACATTAAGATAATGAGAGCACATTTCAACTCAGAGTGATCGATCGACTACCCGGGTCAGGATGAATACAATACTAATGCCATACAATTACAACGACTCAATTGAAGTTATTGTTGACCCTATGAGCTCATTCATTCATCTCTAGTTCCACCTAAATCAATTTAGGTAATATTAATTCTAACATTAAGTTAATGAGAGCTTATTTAAACTCATAGTGATCGATCGATGACCCGGGTTGGCATGAACGTAACACCAATGCCATGCAATTGCAAAGACTTAATTGTAGTTGTTGTTGACCCTATGAGCTCATTCATTCATCCCTAGTTCCACCTAAATAAATTTAAGTAATATTAGTCCTAACATTAAGTTAATGTTAAAGGGAGCTCATTTCAACTCAGAGTGATCAATCGACAACCCAAATTAGGATGAACGCAATACCAACGCTGCGCAATTGTAATGACTCAATTGAAGTTGTTGTTGACCCTATGAGATTATTCATTAATCCATAGTTCCATCTAAATCAATTTAGGTAATATTAATCCTAACATTAAGTTAATGAGAGCTTATTTCAACTCAGAGTGATCGATCGATGACCCGGTTCGAGATGAATGCATTACCAACACCATGCAATTAGAAAGACTCAATTAAAGTTGTTGTTGACCCTATGAGCTCATTAATTCATCCCTAGTTCAATATAAATCAATTTAGGTAATATTAATCCTAACATTAAGTTAATGAGAGCTCATTTCAACTTAGAGTGATCGATCGACGATTCGGGTCGGGATGAACGCAATACCTATGCAATGTAATTGCAATGACTCAATTGAAGTTAATGTTGACCCTATGATCTTATTCATTCATTCCTAGGTCTACCTAAATTAATTTAGGTAATATTAATCCGAACATCAAGTTAATGAGAGCTCATTTAAACTCAGAGTGATCGATCAGTGACCTGAGTCGAGATGAACACAATACCAACGCCATGTAATGACAAAGACTCAATTAAAGTTTTTGTTGACCCTATGAGCTGATTCATTCATCCATAGTTTCACCTAAATCAATTTAGGTAATATTAATCCTAACATTAAGTTAATGAGAGCTCATTTTAACTTAGAGTGATCGATCGATGACCCGAGTTGAGATTAACACAATACCAATGCCATGCAATTGCAAAGACTCAATTGAAGTTTTTGTTGACTCTATGAGCTCATTCATTCATCCCTAGTTCCTCCTAAATCAATTTAGGTACTACTGATCCTAATATTAAGTTAATGAGAGCTCATTTCAACTCAGAGTAATCGATCGACAACTTAAATCGGTATGAATGCAATACCAATGCCATGCAATTGCAAAGACTTAATTGAAGTTGTAGTTGAACCTATGATATCATTCATTCATCCCTAGTTTCAGCTAAATAAATTGCAATGAAATCTATTGGAACAAACAACTGAGCTGGTGAAAATTTTTAATTGATATTCATTTCTGTTGCAACAGATGAGATAACTGATTTAATTACCAAATAGACATTTGAATATATTGTGACAGATGACTGAGCTATTAGAAATTTTCAAACAAATATTGGTATCTATTGTAATAGATGATATATCTGATTTAATTATCAAATAGATATTTGCATCTATCGTTATAGATGACTAAGTTGTTAGGATATTTAAACAGATATTGGTATCTATTGTAACAGTTGACATATTTAATTATCAAATGGAAAGGAATTTTTAAACAAATATTTATATCTATTGCAACAGATGACTGTAATGTTAGGATTTTTAAATAGATATTGCTATCTGTTGCAACAGATGACATATCTGTTTGAAAATATTTTTTTTTAATTTTAAATCAAGCTTCTGTCCGAGTAGATAAAGTAGTAAGTACTACAAAATACAATAAAAAATGAAGAGCTCTTTTTCTTGGATAACTCAAAAATATATTCATTGAGTAGTCTTATCTTGTCTTTTCAATGTCACTAGTCTTCCTCGTGCCCCTCAAATTATTAATGAATATTGAAACCCATGTCTATGTAAACGATACATCTAGGATTATCTCATCTCGCCTCAGCTTCAGTCCTAAATTTATTTTATTCATCTCTCATCTTTTCCTTTCTCTCCTCTTTAGCTTAGGGTTATCACAACCTTTTTTCTCTCTTCTCTCTTTTCTCTTCTCTTTCTCATAAAGATCCTCTCGGATCTAAAGCGATCCATATTTTTCCTTGACTAAAATTATTGTTTTAATCCCCTTTTGACGTTAAGGTATGGTTTATTATTGCTCTTTCATTCTTGTCTTCTTCTTTGCAAGTTATTTACATCTATTTTTTATTTAATTACCATTTACCCATATGTTATTTATTTAAAAATTTTGAAGGAACTTTTAAGTGTTGAATAAACAAACTGAGAATTTTTATTACAATATGTGAAAAAAGTATTCTGTTATGAGAAGTTTAAAAGCCTTGTTGGAAGTATCATTTTTTGTATGTATTTTGTTTGTTTCTTTGTTGTTTATGTAGTTATTGATGTTGGTGGTGGGATTGGCATTGTTGGAAGTTGTTGTGTGGTGGTGTTGATGGTGTGGAACAAAGAATGTTACTTCTTTGTTAGTGATGATATTAGAACAAATATTGTTGTTGATGTTTTTTATTTGTTGTTTCTTTGTAGTTTATGCTATTGTTGATGTTGCAATAGACGGAGCAACTGTTGGAATAAATCAATCCACCAGCAAGGTTGGTTTGATGTATTCCAACAGACTCCAAATCTGTTGCAACAGACTCCACATCTGATGCAACAGACTCTACATCTGTTGAATAGATGAATAATATTCTTTCTGTGATATTAATTTCTTTCCTCAACTTTGTAGATATAAGGAACTGACAGTTGATCAACTTTTGCCCAACCATCACAAGAGGCTGCAGTAAATATGGGTTCAGAGAAACAAGTTGCATGCAGATGGAATCACTTCACATGTGGGAGGTATGTATTACTGATAATATTATCATGGAAACACACATAGATTACAATGATTTATGAATATTATTTTTACCAATAAGTCATAGATCTTCAAATAAGATATCTGTAATTTTACAGTTAAGTTTGGTAGGTCCGAACTGATAAGACTGAGGGACCATGAATATGGTTCCAATACCCTAATAAGATTTAATGTCAATTGTTGCTCATGTTTATTTTTAAAGCATTGTGAAGGGATCTAGTTTTGGTGTCATTGTAAAGAGATTCAATAGAGATTGGACTAACTTTTAGGGTGCATTGGACTCTGAGAAGGACTTTGAAGCCGAGCACTGCATCTAACAAGAACGGAAAACCAATATAGTTATTGCCCTAGGCTAAATTTATATGGTTAGGTTTCTTGGGGTGATGATTATACGCCAGTAGGTGCGGTGGGAGAATTCCTTCGAGGAAAAATGGGTGGTTGATAAAATACTATATCATTAGAGAGCTAATTGAAGAAGAGACATAGGATAGAAAGTAACTTCTAGCGAATTTGGCCAATGACATTATCTTAAAACATGAGAAATCTGAATCAGGTGCAAATATGAAAGTGTATCCGGTAATGTAAATTCATTTTTTGTCTCTCTGAAAGAAAAATAATACAAATGGTCACTTTGCTAGGGAGCTGCGACTAGGTAGCTTAGTCGGGATTATCACCTAGATAGAAAAAACATAAGACCAAGAATGACGCCTTAAGGGCATCGAGGGTTAAAATATTGTACAGTAAATCTAGTAAAATTCCGCCAACAACAACTATAGTTAAAGTAAGGAGTCTAAGCGAAGATGGAAATTTTTGAATTTTAAATTGCATCTCATGCCTTCTTGTTTGTAGTTCCGATTAGGTCCACTGCTGTTGACCTGATCGGAACCATAAACGTGATTGAAAGGCAAATTGAGTATCATCACTTCGATAGCAATATGGTTATAATTGATTGTGTTTTATAGTCTTAGCATGCTTTCAACATTTCTTGAAGAAGATCAGAGGCTTGCTCTAGTTTGTGAATTTTGATAATTTTCAACCTTGCCTCCAGCTTGCTGATTCTGTATTCAAGCAGGTTGTTGCCGTCTTCAAAGTTGGTCAAGAGTTCCTGATCTCTTGTGAATTCAATCAGGAACACCACCTTCAAAGTTGTGGTGTTTTAGAAGGCCTTCAGAACACTTTCTTTAGAAGGCTTACAGGATACACAAAGGGTCGTTGTGTTTGTTTTAGGTCAAAATGTGTTGATGCACATTGAAGATGTGGTCCCAGTGTTGAACAACATATTTTTATCGGTTATTGCTCAATGCAGCTTGCTCAACCAATTTGATAAATTAATAAGAAAGGAGTTACATAGTGTATGATCTAAACCGACTCTACCAAGCCTATCAAATGTTACGCAACTACAGGCTCATTACCCTATCAAAAAAATTTAACAGAGTTAGTGCACAAATCAAACGAGCTAAATGTCTCAACCTTTTTATCGATCGCTCTTCTCTAATTATAGATGACAAGATATCTGCTATGCAAAAGTCTACACCATCGCCAGAAATGCCTATCAGGGTGCAAGTTTTCAGATGGCATCATCAGTAATCTCTCAATATCAAGTGATATTGAGAGATTCCTAGTCATAGCAGATATTCTTGCCGTAGCGAACGTCTTGAGAAGGCATGACTAGGAATATCTTAATATCACTTGATATTGAGAGATTACTGATTATGCCATCTGAAGACTTGCGCCCTAGCAAGCATTTCTAGCAATGGTGTAGAATTTTATATAGCAGATATCTTGTCATCTATGATTGGAGAAGAGCGATTAGCAGAAAGGCTGAGAGATTTAGCTCGTTCGATTTGTGCACTAACTCTGTCAAATTTTTTTGATAAGGTAATGAGCCTGTAGTTACGCAATGTTTGATAGACTTAGTAGAGTTGGTTTAGATCACACACTACGTAACTCCTTTCTTATTAATTTATAAAATTGGTTGAGCAAGCTGCATTGAGCAACACTTGGTAAAAGTGTGTTTTTTAACTATTGGGAATCAACACATTTTGACCTAAAACAAACACAGCGACCCTCTGTGTATCCTTTAAGACTTCTGAAGAAAGTGTTCTGAAGGCCTTCTTCAATGCCACAACTTTGAAGGTAGTGTTCCTGATCGAGCTCACAAGAGATCAGGAACTCTATACCAACTTCAAAAATGGCAACGACCAGCTTGAATACAGAATCAGCAAGGTGGAGGCAAGGTTGAAAATTATTGAAATTTATAAACTAGAGCAAGCCTCTGATCTTCTCTAAGAAATGTTGAAAGCATGCTAAGGCTATAAAACACAATCAATTAATACCATATTGCTATCGAAGTAATGATACTCAATTTGCATTTCAATCATATTTGTGTTTCCGATCAGGTCAACAGTAGTGGACCTAATCAAAACCACAAACAAGAAGGCATGGGATGCAATTTAAAATTCAGAAATTACGGCCTTTGCTTAGATTCATTACTTTAACTGCAGTTGCTATTGGCGAAAGTTTTCTAGACTTACTATATATCATTTCAACCCTCTAAGACCTCATAGCTGCTTTCTTCATCTTCTGCTATTTTCTATCTAGGTGATAATCTCGACCATGCTACCTAGTTGCAACTCCCTAGAAAAGTGTCCATCTGTATTATTTTTCTTTCAGAGAGACAACAAACGAATTTACATTACCGGATAATACACTTTCATATTTGCACTTGATTCAGATTTCTCATGTTTTAAGATAATTCCATCGGCTAGATTCACTAGAAGTTACTTTCTACCCTATGTCTTACCTTCAATTAGCTCTCAGATGATGTAGTCCTTCATCAACTCCCTTTTCCCTCACAGGCATTCTCCTTCGGCTCTTTCTGGTGTATAATCATCTTCTCGATCAATCCTTCTATATAAATTTGGGCCAGGGGAATTTTTATTAGTTTTTCATTCTTGTTTGATGCAATGCTAGGCTTTAAAGATGTTCTCAGAGTCCAATGCACACTTAAAGTTAAGTCCAATTGCTATTGGTTCTCTGCAATGACACCAAATATTGATCCCTTCTCAAAACTTGACACGCATAAACATGAGCAACAACTATTAGTAATTCATAACAGGGTATCTTCACCATCTTCATGAGGCCCTCAACCTTGTCAATTCGAACCAATCAAATTTATTTGTACAATGGAGGATCTTATTTGAATGATCAATGCTTAATGGGTTAAAAACTGTATTTACAAAAATATTGTACTTTGTGTGTGTTATCCTGATGACCTTATCAGTAATACTTCTTAACTCACACACATATGATAGTGGATCTATCTGCACACACCTTATTCTTTCTAGTCCATCTATGGCTTAAATTGAATAAACAGATGACTAGCAAGTTGCAACAGACGCCACATCTGTTGGAAACGCAAACTGATATATCCATCTGTTGCAACAAATTATCAATATATTGTAAGTTATCTGACAGATGGAATATATTTTGTAACAGATTACCCATCTGTTAGATTTATTTTAAAGCAATTTTCTTTTTTTTTTCAAAATATAATTAAAAGATAAAATATTGTATTTAGATTCTTTTTTTTAACTTACATATTTGAAAAATTACCAGTTTTATTTAATTAAGGGATATGAATAGTCATGAATTTTTGTTTGACTAACCCCTTCCAATTCAATCATTTATAAGTAGGTCTCTCCTTACTCGTTTATTAGACTATACTTACAAATATGGCTGATCCATATTCATACAAGAATATTCATATCGAGTCCTTTTAGGAACTTCAAAGGTAGTTTGATGAACTTCAGAGGAATTTGGCCGACTTCGGAGCAAGGATGAGGAGGGCCCTGCTGCTGCCGGATGAAAATTGTTCGGTTGACAATACTAATTGTAATAATAATAATAGTAATGATAATAATAATAGTAGTAATAATAACTAGGTTAGTTTTTTTTTTTTTTTTTTATTTTAGCATATGTATGTAATTTCCTCCTTTTGTATATTGGATATATCCAAGGGATCCAAAAATCAATGTTTGGTGGTTGACTTTGAATTTTTAATTCTTATTTAGTATTTAATTATCATTCTTGCTTATTCCTTATTCTCAAAATGTCGGCAGAGATTAATCTAATGTGAAAGATAGATCATATGTTGCAACAGGTGGTTATTAATAAAAAAGGATTATTATTATTGAGAGGGTGAAAAGACATGGCATGACTTTCCGATTATCTAATATGAAGAACAGTTCATAAATAAATAATAACTAAATAAATGATAAACACAATTTATAATCATAACAGAATGGTTATTTAATTTTAATAACTGATGTGACTTTTCGACATATTTGTTTTTAAATTTATTTTTTAATTTATATAGTAAAAGTCACCAAATTTGAATTAAAGATATGTTGATTATTAAAAAAGATAGATTATATGTGCAACAAATATATTATCTGATGCAACAGATTGTAGATTTATTACAACAAATGATACATCTGTCGCAACTAAAAAAAATGATTACTGAAAAGAACTTATCAAGTCACAACTTTCCACAGTAATAAAAAAGCCACCAGTATTAATAAATGGAGGTGAACAATCGTGCCTTTTTATTTTTGAATTTATTTTTTTTAATTTATATAATAAAAAAGTCACCAAATTTGGATTAAAGATAAAGATATGATGATTATTAAAAGGATATGTGTTGCAACAGATATATTATCTGTTACAACAGATCGTAGATTTGTTGCAACAAATTTTATATCTGTTGTCATAGATGGGTTATCTGATGCAACAGATATATAATATGTTGCCACGACTCAAAAAATGAGTTACTGAAAAAAAATTATCAAGTCACAACTTTCCAAAGTAATCAAAAAGTCACCGGTATTAATAAATGGAGGTGAACAGTCGTGCCTTTTTGCCTAACTCATTCAAATTCAATCCTCTATAAATAGGTCCCTCCTTACTCGTTCATTCTACTACACATATCTATTTATTTCTTGCTCTTATCTTTTATATTACACCTTCAACTGCTTTCTCTTCAAGAACTTGATTATTTTTTCTATCTCTGGTAAGTTTTTTTCTTTCTTTTTGTGTAAATATACGTTGTATTACTTTCAGATTCTTTTTTTTTTACTTTTATTTTCGCATTTTTTATCAATTTATGCGTGTTCTAGATATGGGTGATCCAGTGTGGGATGTCGCTATTTTATGAGATGACATACGGAAACTGTAGAAGCAGGTACATGATATACAGTGGGAGTTGGCCGCTGTCAGAGTAAGGATGTTGCGGGAGATCCCCAGGATAAGAAGGGCGCTACTGTTGCTTGTCGAAGATGTGGCATGCGATAATAATAATAATGATGAAGAATCTATTAATAATAATTAGATTATTTTGTTTCTTCTTTCTTTCTAAGTCTGTATATGTATTTTTATTTGTTTTAGTTTAATAAAAAATTATGTTTGATCAACTTTAATTGTTTTAATTCATATCTTATTTTCATTCTATCTATTATCTTCTCAACAAACATGTCGACGATTAGACGTAAGGAGTAATTTTGAATCCAGTAGCAATAGTAAGATTTAAGATTTATCTGTTGGATTTGTGGCAGGGGCTGATTTAGGTTGTTCCAAATAGATTACTCATATGTTGCAACAGATAACTAGTCGGTTTCAACAGATAACTCCCTCCGTCTCAAATTACCCTACCCGTCCCAAATTGAGATGGCACATTAATTAAGAAAAATAATTAATAACATGCCTAGTTTACCATAATACCCCTATTAAATGATGTTTACATAATAATTTGAAGAAAAAGTGATTGATGCAAAGGGTAAACATGAATTTTTTTTCTTTTCTTGATTAATAAAAAAGACAAGTAAAATGAGAAATCAAATTAGGAAATTTGGGACGGGTAATTTGAGATGGATCGGGTCTTTAATGTTTATTCTGTATATTATATTCTCAACAAACATGTCGATGATTGGACGTAAGAAATAATTTTGAATTCAGTAGCAATAGCAAAACATATTGGTTATCTATTGGGTTTGTGGCAGAGGCTGATTTGTGTTGTTCCAAACAGATTAATCAGTATGATGCAACAAATAATTAGTCTGATGCAACAAATAATAAGTCTGATGCAATAGATAATTAGTCTGATGCAACAGATAACTAGTCTGTTGCAACAGATATATCTTCTGTTGCAACAGATTAATCATCTGATGCACCAGATGAGTGATCTGTTTAAATTCTGGGCACTTATGTTGGCTTCATGATCGGCTTCTATCCATTGTTGGAAAAAACAGTAGTAACTTCGTAACCTAGATGACAAATTCGACTAAAAATTATAATTTGACTTACCAAGGTCTCCTATGAAGTAATGTCAAAGTGAAAAGTGGTGATGTTCGAAACAAAATTTGACCTAAGAAATTGATAAAATAGCAACAGTAGCAGTAACAACAACAAAAATAGTCGACAGGAAGAAGATGAAGATGATAATGAAGTAGAAGATGATGATAATGAAGCAAAGGATGATGAATAAAGCAGCAGCAGCAACAATGAACAACAATAATCGTGAAGAGAGAGAAAACAACAACGGATGAGAAGAGAGAGAAATGGGCCTTTTTTCCCTCCATTTTCTGTTATATTAACTAACATTTGGATCAAAGTGTAAATTTATAAACTTGTGGGTTATTTTCAAACTTCTCCAACTTTCTTAATCCATAATAAAGTAATTGTCACCTCCACCTAATAACTAAAACCTGTGTCACCTATGCCATTTTAAAACCCTTTTGTTACCTATAGCCCAAAGCCCCTAGTTACATAACGCTTATAACCTAAATAATGTTTAATAATCCAACAACACTATGAGACTAAAAATAAACAATAGTAAAACCCAAAAACTAAGAGGAACAATGTGAATGGTTTTGTTCATTTTTTCTTCTAAGGCCCTTCTCATCATCTATTTATCTATCTTACTCAAATGCTTGGTTCAAGAAGACAATAAAAGAAGAAATGAGTATTGCCCCGTGAGAGAAACGTACTAAATATTTTTTACTAAGATTAATCTAAAGCGATTAATACCTCAACCCAAAAAATCCTAAATTATGCACAAATCAAGAATAAAAGACAATTTGGTACATTAACTCTTTGGTCTTTCTAAACTTTGTCAGATGTATTTCTAAATTAATCTAGCGTTTGGATAAAATAAAAAAATGCTTATAAGCAGTTGATTTTAGGTTAAAGGTTAAAAATCAAAAGTCAATGCAGATCAACTCTACATAAATTGTAGGGGGGTGCGGATATCTGACGCATGAAATAGATTTATTAGGCGGATATCTGACGTATGAAATAGATTCATTAGGTATCTAGTGAATCTATTTTTCTTTGTGCGTGGATATTTCATAAATTTTGTTTCAATATCTTTTAATGATTTACTTTTTGCGTAAGATATATTCATTAATTTGTTTGGTTTATTATTTTATCCTGTAGTAATTGCAGAGTTACAAATTTCTGTATAATAATTTATCCTATCTGTACTGTAATGTATATTTAATTCTAGATTTTCAATGTTATTTATTATCTTGTGTTGTTCTTCTCGTAGTGAGTTTTTTAAATTATATAAACTATCACATGTACTTTTTTCTAAATTTTCTAAGGTTTTATCTATCCATATTAATTTTTCTTTTAGATTTTCCATTATTTTCCTAATTCGGTTTCTATAATTAATTTCATTATTTAGATTTTCTTGATTTTCTCTAGTTTTTCTAATATATTCTAACATCTCTTAATCTGTATAATATCCTTCTGGGTAAATTTCTTCGTATAACTGTTCTAGCCAATTTATGGTTTCAATTTCATAATCTATTACTTTTTCTAATATTATTTTCTTAATATCTATTATTTCTATATCTTTGAGTATATATAAGATTAAAACTTTAAGATAATCTAGGTGATCTATCTTTTAAAATTGATTTTATTATAATATTTTGTAGTTGTTTGTTTTAGTCTTAGTAATTTTTGCATATTAAGAAATAAATTCTATATATTTTATATCTTTATTTTCCATGTATTTGTCTATATTTATTTTCATCTGTTTTTCTAGTATCTGTAGTTTCTCATATTTTTTCTCAAAAATTCTATGTAATTTGTCATGGTAAGTATTTGTAAGAGTAGTTAGGTAGGTATGGTATATAATTTACTCTAGTCATGTAATATTTACCAAATGCTTTTTCTAGTATGTTTTTTCTTATATCTGCTACTTTTATATCTTTAAGTGCATACAAAATAAGTATTTTAAATTTATCTACCATCACATCAGATAAATAATTATTCATTT
>NC_061111.1:34681271-34684408 GCF_002878395.1 Capsicum annuum | reverse complement strand
TTTCTTTTGTTTTATTTAGACTTATATATTCTGAATAATTACTAATTAAAGATTCTTTAATTTTTCTAAAGCTTCTCTATTTTTAAATGATCTTCGCATAACTAATTTAATAATTTATAGGTAAATTCTAATAACTCTAACATACCAATTCATATAACTCTAACATACCAATTCATGTTTATGAAGATATAGATTTAGATACACAAATTTATGCCGAATGTCATTAATCTGAAACTTCTCTATATGTACTGAAATTATCCGATTCTTGAATCTCACAGTGATGCTATAGCCATCAACCAATCATTGAACACGTACGTATACGCTTGCAAGTTAAGCTATGTATGACTAATTACTAAATTTCAAGCCATGAAACACAATAAAAAGAGGGTAAAACCTATATATGATGAATATAATAAAGACAGCGTGAATTTTTTCTTTGGTTCTTGTACAAAGCGAAAGGGAGTTTTTCAATGTGCTTTGTATTGCACTATTGCAAGATCATTGAAGCATGGATTTTTTATACACTTTTAGTAATAAGATATTTGTCTCTATATACTAAATGAACTGTTGCTAAAAAAATAATAAAATTTACAATCTTAATGACATTTATATTAAGTTGTCATCAATTGTTATCATGTCCAAAATTGAAACTTAATTTCATGAAAGATGAGTATCGATCTAGTTGCGGATGCCACAATCAAGAGTAATATATACCTGCAAATCAAATTAAATAGAGGATAAAATTAATTCTTAATTCCCCTGAGATAAACAAATTTGGAGTGAATCAAAAAAAAAAAAAATACACATATACAACTATATAATTAAGTATATTGAAGATAATAACTTTGTACTCTTTGATTTCTCTTGAAAAACGCTCTCTGCTGGAAAGATGATGAGTACAACAATTCCAAGTAAATTTAATAATGGCGAAAAAAGAAATCAAAATGGTGATATGTCATATGACTTAGAGACTAGAGAAAATTGAAGAATAGGTGTCTTTTAAGTCTTGAATGAAGGATTGGTGACATTGACCAATAGATAGGGTCAAACATTATTAGGAAACTTGATCAAGTTAATTGTGGACTTAATTAATATTTTCAAAATTTTCTAATCTTTTCAAAAATACAAATCAACCCAACCCACACCCTCTTCAATCAAAATCAACCACTCTCTCCTCTCTCTCGACAGCTTCTCTCAACTCTCTCTCAACCAACAGTTCTGCAAAATTTCTCCCTTCAACCCCCGACGACAAATAGTTGGGCTTCGAGTTTCCCTCTTCAATTCAATCAACCTGTCTCTCATCCCTCTCTCGACAACTTCTCTCAACTCTCTCCCAACCAACTGTTTTGCAAATTTCTTATTTCAACCTCGGCGACTTCAACATCCGACTACAAATAGTTGGGATTCCAGTTCCTTTTCAACTTCAATCAATGTGACAACCTTGCTCTCCGGCCACAACAACTTCAAATTCTTCATCGGTCCTTTTCTTCTTTCACAGGTAAAAATTTATGGCCTTTTTAGTTTTGAAGAAAAAGAGGAACTTGAGCCAACTTTTCTTTTAGTATTAGTTAACAATTTCAATATTTTTTGCACTAATTTGAAATTAGGCCACAACCCTAATTTCTGATATTTCTTCTCTTCTCTTCTCTTTTCGAAGTGAATTATGATATTTTATTATTTGTTACATTTTTTTAAAGTTTGATTTTTATTGTTTGTGTTTATAAAAATAAAAGGATTTGATTTGTTCTATTCTTGTTCTTGGTAAAAATGGTGCAATTGTTGTTTTTTGTTTAACAAAATCGTGCTACTATTTCCTCCGACAGATTACCCATCTGGTGCAACATATTAACCATCTGATGCAACAGATTCATCATATGATGCAACAGATCAACCATATGATGCACCAGAGGGACCATCAGATTACAATTCTGATGCAATAGATTAATAATTTGATGCAATAACTTTACCATATGTTGCAACAGATTAAGCTTCGAATAAAAAATCTGATGTAACTAATTAACCATCTAGTGCAATGGAAGAACCATCAGATTAATGATCTGATGCAACAGATGGACCTCCTGTTGGATAAAATCCTACCAACTCTTCCTACAGGAAAAGTTCAAGACTTGATTTTTCCAACTGATCATTCATCTGCCGTGATAGAAGACCCTATGTTGGAAGAAATCTAAACAATATTAACCGTTGATAATTGTTCCAATAGATCACTCATGGGTTGCAACAGCTATGTGACCTGTTGCACAGACCATTCATCTTTCTCAACAGATGAGTGATATATTTTGTATTATCGCAACAGATTACTCAGCCGTTGCTACGGATTATTTTACTGTTCCAACAGATCACTCTTATGTTGCAACAAATGATGTCACAACAGTTGTGTGATCTGTCGAACAGACCATTCATCTATCTTAAAAGATGAGTGGTATGTTTTGTATTATTGCAACAAATCGGTGATCTATTACAACTGTTATTTTACTATTTTGCTTGTTTGATTTACTATTATCCTTTTTTAATGATGCATTAATCAATAATAATATATTATTTTATGTTCCTGTTAATTTTAGATAATATGGTTTCCAAAAGAACATAAACCGAATCAAGTCCAAGTAAAAGAACAAGTGAAGCAGCTAGGCTACATCCACCACTCTATGAGCTTGCTTTACAAGTGTTATCTCAATTGGGAGTAGAATATGATGAAAACGAGGAGGAGGAATGTTTCAAAAGAGATGATGCAGATGCTAATAGCCCTTCCACCGAAGAGCTGGTCAAAGCCTTTAGCATTGATCGTTATCCTATGAGAATGCAGTGCGATGGTGCCACAGATTTAACAGATGATTTTGTGGTTAAGTTAGCCATGGGAAAATATTTCGATGCCTTCAAAAAAATACTTCAAGAACAAAAATTGGATGCTTATTTCAGGGACAACTGCTTTGGGAAATATCTTGATTTGCCGGAGGACAACAATGCTCGTTTCCAAATGAAAATGGTATATGAACTTCTCAAGCGTAGGTTTATGTATGAAAACAAAGATAATATGGATGAGGTGTGGATAAATTACTGTGGCATGACTGTTTGTTTTGGTTGGAAGGAGTTTTCCATAGTTACTGGACTAAAATTTT
>NC_061111.1:34658041-34681171 GCF_002878395.1 Capsicum annuum | reverse complement strand
GGATGCTTATTTCAGGGACAACTGCTTTGGGAAATATCTTGATTTGCCGGAGGACAACAATGCTCGTTTCCAAATGAAAATGGTATATGAACTTCTCAAGCGTAGGTTTATGTATGAAAACAAAGATAATATGGATGAGGTGTGGATAAATTACTGTGGCATGACTGTTTGTTTTGGTTGGAAGGAGTTTTCCATAGTTACTGGACTAAAATGTTATCCTTCTTCTCAAGTTATACCTATTCTAACCTAAAAAAAGGCACCCCACATACCCAAAAAAGGCAAAGGCAAGTCATGTGATCGTGATGACCTGGTGTCCATTATTGGTCCAAGCTTCAAAATCAAAAATTTGATAGAAGCGTTGAAAGGTAAAGGACTTTCAAAGAAGCACAAGCAGTCATTGTGCTTGGTTTGGTTTGTACATAATATTTCTTTGGGCGAGAAACGTTAACAACAACATAAGCCTTAGTTTAATAAAGCTCTCCAAGGATCTTGAGGCATTTAACAGCTATCCATGGGGGTATGAAAGCTTCAAAATGACTGTCAAATATTTGTTGACTCCGTTAGCGCCAAAGATAGTCAACTTATGTGGCTTCCCATGGGCTTTCATGGTAAATGTTTCTTTCTTCTATTGTGATATCATTCATTTTTTTTGCTCAATAATAGTTTTGATTTATTGGAATTATTTTATAGGCTTGGGCGTTTGAAGCTATTCCTTATTTGAGATAACAAGTGAACTACCAAGAAGGAGTTTCCTGTCCAAGAATCTTGAGATGGTTGTCGGCCAAAACTTAAAAAATGCAAAATTTCTTGATCTCTTCAACCCCACGAAGGATGCAATAAGTAAAATTATAATTAATTTTTTCTTTTAATTAATATTTTTTTAATGATCTAATCATCATTATAATATATGTAATGATTTATGTTAGAATGTGCATCCTTCGCTAGTTCCGACCAATCGAGAGTTGAAGATGCCATTTTTCTTACTTTACGGTCTGTGCAGACTTTATCGGACCCTAAGGTCATCGACAGAATAAAAATAGAATTATTTGGAGCAACAACCATTACAAGAAAAATAATTTTGGAGGGTGGGCTTGTTGTTGTTGATGGAGCTGTTGGTGGTGGTAGTGGTGCTGTTGTTAGTGCTAATGATGCTCCTCTTGCAGTATTTAAAGCAAACCATTATGAGTATGATCATACTAGTTATACAGATTTTACCTCTTCCAGCGAATGTTCTGCATGCAAATGTCAAGACTGCAGGGTGAAATATGATGTAGTGATTAATGCTATTAATGCATTAACTGCTTCTGCAAAGGAATTGACATCTAAGAGGGATCTCATTCCATCAAAGAGGATTTTATTTCCATTCGCTCCACTAGAGATTAAGGCTAAGAGGAGAAGGAGAGTGATTTTCAGGGCATTATCAGTCATCTAAAAAAGCAAAATTGCAACTCCTCTGTCTGCGTGTTGCACTGAGCAATGTACAATGTCCAAAGGAGAGCAGCACGAGCTGAAGAAGTTAAATATATTATATGTCTTGCAACTGATAAAACAAATAGACACATATTTGTTTCAACAGATGACACTTCTGCTGAAAATTATCAAATAGATATATACATTTGTTGCAACAGTTGACTAACCTGTTGCACCAGATACTTTATCTGGTGCAACATATGTCTCATCTGTTTTAGCAAATCAAACAGCTCTTCATACAGCTTTTTTTTGTACCAACAGATGACCTATCTTCTGCAACAGATGATTCATATGTTGCAACGGATGGTTCATCCATTGGAAATTATCTAACAGTGTCTTCCTCATGTAGAAATTTGTCTCAATAGTTGATTCATTGTTACAACAGAAATATAATATGTTTGGGATAATTTAAAATGGGAGGAAGACCTGTTGATTTGCTAGAAGAGATGAGTTATCCTTTTCCATTTTGTTGTATCTCCGTGATTAGAATTGACCAATTTTGGCTTTCCAGGTGGATGTAGAACAAGCTACTCCTGCACAGCATTGACAATATGCTACTCTTTTTATGAAAATATGAAGAACAAAAAGCGCAAAAATCATACGCAAGCAACAATGAAGATCCACGATGAGCAAAGCTGAATTCCATAGCACCGGATGAAGAACAATTTGTCCATACTAAGTAGATCTTTGTAGCTTGAGCCTGTTAAAGCAATCCTTGGAAGTATACTTAAATTTTTCTTGGTGTATTTGTTGAGATCTGCACCCATAATAATTTTTTTACTTTTTATTTATTCGTTGACTTATTTCAGCTAATTTATGAAGGCTTCAATTTATTTTATTTTGTCTACAAATTTTATTTATTCCTTAGATTTGAACTTATTAATTGAAAAGGAATACTAGATTCAAATATTGCAATAGATAATATATCTATTGCAACAGACAACACATCTATTGGAAAATTCAAACAGATTTATACATATATTGCAACAGGTAGGTGATTTGTTGGAATTTATCAAACAGGTCTTCCCACTATTGCAACAGATGAACTTTAGATAAAAAACATCAAGATAATGCAACAGATGACACATCTATTGAAAAAAAACAGATTTAGATATATGTTGTAACAGATGGACTTTATCTGTTACAACAGATGGACTTTATCTGTTGCAACAGACGACACATCTATTGGAATAATCGAACAGATTTATACATATGTTGCAAAAGGTAGGTTATCTATTGGAATTTATCAAACATGTCTTTCCACTATTGCAACAGATGGACTTTAGATAAAAACATCGAGATAATGCAACAAATGACCAACCTATTGCAACAGATAAACTATATGTCAGAACAGGTAGGATAACTGTTACAACAGATGGAGAATCTGTTGCATTATAAAAATTCAACTTTTGTTGGACATAAAAAATTACTACGTTTAAAAAGGTTAAAGTGAATTGAAATAAAAAAGGCGCAGCCCATCGACAGTGTTCAGTCCAAACACCTAAAATAAAATAGGCATCAGTAGACATGTTCATTTTAAAGATGTAAAATAAAATAGTCATCAAATATGTTAGTGTCAGTCCTGTCACATTTCGCTAATTTGCCGTCACTTGGCTCCCAACGGTCATTCCCCCCCCCCCCCAATTGTCTTATATATTCATCTTCCTCCTAAAATTTAACCCTAAATTCTCAAATCTTCTTCTTCATCATCATATTCTTTTATCTATCCAAATTTTTCAATTACTTTCATTTTTTTCAACTGACCTTGACAATGTCGAGTGCATCTTCCACTGTTTTTTGTGATAAAGATTTTCGATATTATAAGTGTAGTCATGAAGCTCTGTTAAAGGCTTCTTGGACTCAACAAAATCCGGATCGTAGGTTTTTACTTGTAAGATTTCAAAGTTAATATTTTTTTATTTAATTAATTGATTAATTATTGACTTGTATTTGTTTTGTAATTGTATTCTCTTTTTTATAGAAATTGGGTGGATGCGATTACTTTGATTGGTATGAAGAACGACACCCTTCACAAGCAAATCGTGTAATATGGGGTTTGTTGAACAAATTCAAGGCTTTTGAAGAGAAACAAAATCGAGCAAGAAGATACTACATTGTTGCCGTTATTGCTATTGATTTGGTGTTGTTAGGCACATGGATATTGAAACCTAATTGCTGAAATTTTCATGGTGGTGTGTGTATTTGCTACTGGTTTGTTATCGACGAGCACATGGATATTCAAGCGTAACTATTGGAAAATATCAAAAAGATTTAGGCATATGTTGTAAAATTTAGGTCATCTGTGGAAATTATCAAACAGGTCTTCCCACTGTTGCAACAGATTAGACTTAGATTATTCATAGAAATTATCAAACAGGTCTTCCCACTATTGCAACAGATTAGACTTAGATTATTAGATTATTAGATTATTCAAACAGGTCTTTCCACTATTGCAACTGATTGACAATCTAATCTATTGCATTATAAAAAACTAAACTTTCATCAGAAAAAAATTATTGCCACTACATGTACATGTAATAAAGTAAAGGGTGACTTGAAATTAAAATTTTTTATTTCACAGGCTCTTCTATATGCACAGGTTTCAAGCGTCCAGTTAGTACCCCATAAGCCCAGACCTCTTGCAGGTTTGCCACAACGTTGTCACACAGAAAAGTCGTTGGCTTGACCATTTCTGTGCCGGTCAGCAAACATTCGATGTTTGCAAGAGCGTGCGAGATGCTCGCTTTAGTGGCATCATATTTTGGAAGGATCATTTCCCTGTTTTGACCTTCAAAATCCCATGATTTCTTCATCAACACTTTCTTTGGAAAATCATTCATCAGTTTACTCTCCTTCAACAAGATGGGCAACAGCACCATCAGTGGCTCCACGAGGAGAAAAATATTGAAATCATCGATGAGAGGTACGTTGGAGTCATAAACATTGATCTTTCCCTCCTCGAGTAGTATCTCAACAGCCTGATAATGCATGCCGTTCACGCTAATGACTGCAATAATCCTTTTTTCCTCGGTCCAGCTCTTGTCGTGTGGATTTGGCCTATCCCCTCTAACATATCTTAACATTTCTTCTTAATCCAAGACCAACGTAGGAACTAGGAAATCAATTCCCACACCAAGGGCTGAAGCCTCTCCATTGAGTTGATCGTACCTATTCTTGAGCTTCTTGCAGAAGTTGAGGTCCATTATCCTATCGGCAACGTCATAAGCTTCCCGGTACGTTAATTGTCTTTTCGCCATGACGTAGAGAATTATGTCAACATGTTGTGAGATAAGAAGTCAATTTTTAAATAGGTTAGTAATTGTAAAGATACAACTGATGGTCCATCTATTGCATAGGGTTCTCTGAATCAATAATCCAATGCAACTTATGCAACAGATGGATAATAAGTTAAAACAGAACCACAACCAGTTACACTAGTATACCCAGCTGTTACAAAAGATGTGAAATTTATTGCATAGCTTCTTCTTCATGGGGTAGATTAGAAGGGCTAGGTTAGGAAAAGTAAACTTGCCTTGTCCTCGTACGGCATACGCATATCAGTCATAGTATGGAGGTCTTGGGGGGAAAAGGGAGGCCTGAGGTAATCTGGTGTACCTGGCATAGCATTCTTGGCCTATCGCAGATCCCTCTTCTCTTCGGTGCCAAGTTCCGCGTATATGTCCACCTTCTTGACTGGCCCTTGAACTTCAACAACTTTTGGAGAGGGAGGAATTGCAATTTCTTTTGATTTTTGAGCGAGAGTACATCCTAATTATTTTTTTCTTTCTCCTAACCAATGTTGTACGAATGTTTGGCTCCCTCACCTTCTTGGATGGTATGACACACCTCTTGAATGTGAATTCCTTGATAACTTTAGAGATAGCCTTTACTTTTTCAAAGAGTTTATCCTATCTGTCCTTGCACTCATCGCATTTGCAACGAGAACACGAGGGTGAAGAAAGGTGAGAGGGACCTGTGTAAGGGCAAAAAGGAGTGTTTTCAAACATATTTATTCTTGGGTAGCAGCATCAGCATGCCTGCCACCAATACCAACAACTCCACCAGAAGAAGTACCCGGATCTGCCTTAGCAAAAGTTGGTCATGAAGAGCCTCAACATTAGGCTGACCCTGCCTAACTACTCTTCTTATGGCTGTTGCTCCAGCCAGTTTCTTTTTTATTAACTCCACCATTGGTCTGCAATAGTATCAACATGACCAAGAGTAATATAAGAAGTCATCACCGAATCCTCCTCAGTAGGCACGATCCATGGATGCACAACCTATAAAAAAAAGACAGATGCATTTAAATCATATAATATAATAATTTTCACAGTTGAGCTACATTTTTAAAAAAAAAGACCCATATGTTGCATAGTTTGCAGTATATGGTTAAAATCCATTTGAGTCTGGTTCAGAGAAACAGAGAAACACATGGATAATCTGATGCAAAATATCAATCATCTGTTGCAATAGCTGCACAAGACGGGTAATCTGTTATACAATAGATGATTTGTACGTTGCAACAGATGAACAATATGTTATCAGATTAAACATCTGTTGCATAATTTGCAGTAGATGGTTAATCTTTTAGGAGTCGGGTTCAGAGAATCAAAGCCACAGATGGGTAATCTGATGTAAGATATACCCCGTCGCAACAGATGTCCCATCTAGTGCATCAGATATAACATCTCATGCGCCAGATATAACATCTGTTCAATATCTTTCTTATCTTTGAGTAGAATTATTTTACTTGAAGAAGACGTACTGCATCATTCGGAGTGTTAAAGAGATCGGCCTTCTTAATATTGGTGTTTCTCTTTACAGCTAACCACCTAAACATCCTTGGATGAGAAACCTTATTCGGGTAATCCATTAACTGCTTTTGGAGGGGAGAAATGGCTTCAAATGCCTAAGCCTAAAAACTGTAAATAGGAATCAAGCAAAAAAAAAATAT
This sequence comes from Capsicum annuum, assembly GCF_002878395.1. Classification (NCBI taxonomy): domain Eukaryota; kingdom Viridiplantae; phylum Streptophyta; class Magnoliopsida; order Solanales; family Solanaceae; genus Capsicum; species Capsicum annuum. The sequence goes on along the minus strand of NC_061111.1, from coordinate 34,674,747 downwards.
CATAATAACTATATTCAATATAAATTAATGGATGAGTGAAATTAGTGATTAATTTTACCATGAAAGCCCAAGGAAAGCCATATAATGTGGTCCTCTTTCTCTTTCTGACTCTCTAATTCCTCCTCTTTCTCACTTTTATTTTCTTCATCACCATCTATGGACCCTTGTCCACCCCCTTCAATGTTGTTTTCACATCTCTCCTCAGCTTCACTTTTCCCTGACTGAGATTGTTCAGGAAGATCCTCTGAAACCCTCTGTACTGTAGCCTTTTTTTTTAGTGGTCAGACGTTGATCCACTTTCACTTTCTTTTCTTTTGGGAGACATGTTTTACCGACAGAAAAAGTAAAACAAAAATTACATTACAGTAGATGTATGCATAGATTTTAAAAAATACATTACAAACACCACGAATACCAACACACCAACAGCCACCACCACAAACACCACCAACCAATGCCAACAAACAAAACAACACCACGAATACCAACACCACCACAAACACCACCAACCAATGCCATTATTGGTGCCACCAAGACTACCACAAAACACCACCACCGCCATCACCACCAACACCACCAACACCATCCAACTATACCACGACAGTCAGCAAAACACTACGATGAAAACTAGGGATTTCTCGAGTTCTTCCTATGATTTTACCATCAAAACTCAAAATTGTAAACCCATTCTCGAAGATAATACAACTAAAAGTTTTATTTTTCATCATTAACTTAAAAGCCCATATTTTTTAGAAAAAAAACAAATATAGAGTTCTTTTCGAACTTTGTTGCCTACGAAGACAAAGAAAACGACTGATACAAGTAAGAATGATGTTAAAAATAACACCTATGTGGTCGAAAATGAGAACAAAAGCTTTCTGTTGTGGAGGGTTGAGCAAATTTGTTGAGTAGTTGTTGTCTGTACTGTATTGTTGAGTGAGAATGAGAGAGAAAAAGCCAGACCTCGAGATTTAAAATGATGAAATATTTTATGTGGGTTGATTTGAATTTTGGAAAAGAATGACAAGTAGTTTTGAAAATGTTAATTTGGTCCGAAATGATCTTAATTATTTTTAAAATCATAAAATATATGCGTAATTTTTAAAATCATATAAAAACAATTGAAGTTGTAGTTGACGTAGTACTCTAGAAGGTGACCCTGTGAAAACTCACCCCTGGTCCTAGATTAATCAATTTAGGAGTCTAACATATGAACTCTATTGAAATTGTAAAAAATAAATGTTCAACATGTTGCGTTAGATTTCTCATCTGTTGTAAATTATCAATCAGATTAGGTAACAACAGATTACGAATCTGATGTAAATTATCAAACAGATTAAGTAATCTGTTGCGACAGATTACCCATCTGTTGTAAATTATCAAATGAATTGTCATATGTCATAACAGATTACCTATATGTTGTAAATTATCAAATAGGCACTGCTATCTATTGTGGATGACCCTATGAGAACTCACCCCTAGTCCTAGAATCGATAGTTTACCCTATGAGAACTCACCCCTAGTCCCAGATTATTAAATCAAGGCATTAGTACCCTAGTCCTAGATTAATTAATTAAGGTATTAGTCTAACATATGAGGTAGTAAGAATCGGTTCGTCTCAGAGTGATTGATCGCTGACTCTGATCGGGAGAAATGCAGTACCGTTTTATCATGCAATTGACAAAAGACTCAATTGAAGTTGTAGTTGACCCTATGAGAACTCACATTTAATTAAGGTATTAGTCTAACATATGAACTCAATTGAATTATATATAAATAAATGCTCAACCTGTTGCAACAGATGTCTTTTCTGTTGGATCAAATCAAACAGATTATGTAATCTGTTGCAACATATTACACATCTATTATAAACTATCAAACAGATTAAGTCATCTGTTGCAACAGATTATCCCTCTTCTGTAAATTATCAAATGGATTGAGTTATATGTTGTAATAGATTACCCATTTGTTGTAAATTATCAAATAGGCTTTGTCATCTATTGTAGTTAACATTATGAGAACTCACCCCTAGTCCTAGATTAATCAATTAAGGTATTAGTTGGACATATGAGGTAGTAAGAATCGGTTCGGCTCAGAGTGATCCATTGACGACTCTTGTCGGGAGGAACGCAGTCCTGTTCATCATGCATTTGCCAAAAGACTCAATTAAAGTTGTAGTTAACCCTATCAGAACCCATCCCTAGTCCCAGATTATTCAATTAAGGTATTAGTTAAACATATGAGGTAGAAAGAATTGGTTCATCTCAGAGTGATCGATCAATGACTCTTGTCGGGAGGAATGCAGTACCGTCTCATCATGCAATTGCTAAAAAACTCCATTGAAGTTGTAGTTGACCCTTTGTAATCATTCATCCATCCCTAATTCCACCTAGATCAATGTAGGTACTATTATTAGTCTTACATTAAGTTAATGAGAACAGATTTCAACTCAGAGTGATCGATCGACGACTCGGGTCGGGATGAACGCAATACTAACACCATGCAAATGCAACGACTCAATTGGATTTGTAATTGACCCTGTGAGCTTATTCATTCATCCCTCATTCCACCAAGATCGATGTAGGTACTATTATTAATCTTAACATTAAGTTAATGAGAAGCTTATTCTTTCATCCCTAGTTCATCCTAAATTAATTGCAATGAAATCCGTTGCAACAAACAACTGAACTGTTGGAGAATTTCAAACAGATAACAATATATATTGCAACAGATGATATTTCTTATTTAATTATCAAATAGACATTTGCATCTGTTATGACGGATTACTGAGGTGTTGGAAATTTTCAAACAGATATTGATATCTGTTATAACAGATGACGTTTCTGATTTAGGTATCAAATGACATTTTCATCTGTTGTCACAGATGACTGAGCTGTTGGGATTTCTCAAACAGATATCAAAATCTATTGCAACAGACGACATATCTGTTTGAAAATCTTTTTATTTTCTTTTAATTTTAAAGAAAGCTACTGTCCGAGTAGATAAAGTAGTAGTACTACTAAAGGCGACAAAAAATGTTTCTTGGATAACTCAAAAATCTCATTGAGTAATCTTGTCCTGTCTTTTCAATGTCACCCATTTTCTTTCGCGTGCCCCTCAAATTATTAGTGAATATTAATTAATGAATATTGAAACCCCTAATACTTCTTCCTTTTCATATTGACTTGGCACTCTCATCAAGAAAATATTAATTAGGGGCTTATTTTACTATCAAATTAGTCTTATTAATTATGCTTTGTAAATATAAATTTGAATAAATACACTTTGTTTAGTCATTTAATATTAAGGGTAGTACATCTAGAAATTAGAATTATCTCATTTCTCCCCTCCTCTCCTTCAGCCCTAAATCACTCATTTTTTTCTTTCTATCCTCTTTAGGGTTATCACAGTCTTTTTTTCTCTCCTCTTTCTCAAAAATTTTCATTCGGATCTAAACCGATCGATATCCATATCTTATATTCCTCGACTGAAATTGTTGTTTTGACCCCCTTTTGACATTGTATGATATGATTTACTATTGCTCTTTCATTCTCGTCTTCTTCTTGCAACTTTATTTACATCTTTTTGTTTATTTAATTACCATTTTCCCATATCATATTTATTTAAAAAATTTGAAGGAACTTTTAATTGTTGAATAAACGTACCAACAATTTTTATTATAAGATGCAAAAAAAAAGTCATCTGTTGGGAGAAGTTTAAAAGCCTTATTGGCAGTATCATTTTTTTTATGTATTTTATTTGTTTCTTTGTTATTGATGTTGTTATTGATGTTGTTGGTGGGGCTGGCATTATTGGAACTTGTGGTATGGTGTTATTAGTGGGTTTGGCATTGTTGGAACTTGTGGTGTGGTATGGTTTAGACGGTGGGTGCTTCTTAGCTTAAAAATAGTGGAGTCCGAACAATCAACACAAGGAGTAAGAGAGAGAAAAATAAAAAGTTTTAAGTGAATAAGAAGAGAAGAGTTGGTTACCAAAATTTAAAAAATATGTGCTGAGTGGGAATTGAACTCAAGACCAAAAGAAATAAATAGTCTTAAGTGCCCATAAACAACAACTAGGCTAACCAAACAACTCTTACTATGGGTGCTCACTGATTAGATTATATACGGTTTTTTTTTTATTTCCACATACATATATAAAGTTTGATACGAGTTCAGTCTGTGCTCGCACACCCGGAGGACTCCATGTGGGTCCGTCCCTTGTTGTTGATGGTGTTGGAACATAGGATGTATTCTTCTTTGTAGTTGATGATGTTTTTGGAACAAATATTATTGTTTTCTTTATTGTTGATGCTTTTTATTTATTGTTTGTAGTTTATGTTGTTGTTGATGTTGCAACAGACGGAGCAACTGATGGAACAAATCAAACCACCAGCAAGGCTGCTATGTATTCCAATAGACTCCACATCTGTTGTATCAGACTCCATATCTGACGCAACAGACTCCACATCTGACGCAAACTATCTGGGATTTATGTGTTGTGTGTGTTACTTAAATAAAATTAGTGACTTTATTAATATGTAAATTAAAAAAACAGATCTAAATACAATATTTTATCTTTTTGTTGTATTTCCGAAAGAAACAGATTGGTAATCTGTTGCAAAATATATTTCACCTGTCAGATAACTTATAACATATGGACAATCTGTTGCAACAGATGTATATATCAGTTTGTTTTTCCATCAACTGTGGCATCTGTTGCAACTTGCTAATCATCTGTTTATTCAATTTCATCGAGAGCAATATATTTTTCTAAACACTTCTTGGCCAAACTCAATTTGTGCTCTTGGACTGCTTCTCTTTTTTTCTTTGCATCCTTCAAGCTGGCCTCCAAATTCAATTTTCGCTCTCAATCTAATAGCAAAAATTTAGTTTGGTTGAAGGATGCAAAGAAAAAAAGAGAAGCAATCCAAGAGCAAAAATTGAATTTGGCCAAGAAGTGTTTAGAAAAATCGATTGCTCTCGATGAAGTTGAATAAACAGATGACTAGCAAGTTGCAACAGATGCCACAGCTAAAGAAAAAGCAAACTGATATATCCATCTGTTGGAACAGATTGTCCATATGTTGTAAGTTATCTGACAGGTGGAATATATTTTGCAACAGATTACCAATCTTTATCTTTCGAAAATATAATAAAAAGATAAAATATTGTATTTAGATCCATTTTGTTCTAATTTACTTATTAATAAAGTCATCAGTATTTTTAAGTAACACACAAATACATAAATCCTAGATAGTTTCAGCAATATTGCATTAAATTCTGGATAGTTTTCTAATTACATTTTATCTCGGAATTTCGAATGGTGATACTTATTTTAAGCAGTGAAGCATATAGCATGTGTATCACTAGTAAATATGAATCAGGGATTTTATGTAATTTTTTAAAATATTAAGGGATATTATGTAATATGGTGTCTTAAATATGGGATTTGTGTAATTTTTCCTTTTAAGAGATATGAACAGTCGTGGATTTTTGTTTGACTAAGTCCAGTCCCTTTCAATTCTCAATCATTTTATAAATAGGTCCCTCCGGCCTCCTCACTCACTCTCGTTCATTCTACTATACTTACAATACTAATATGTCAGATCCAGATTCGTACAAGAAGGTTCATATCGAGTTCTTGCAGGATATTCAAAGGCAATTTGATGAACTCCAGAGGGATTTGGCCGACTTCCGAGCAAGGCTGAGGAGGGCCCTACTGCTGCCGGATGAAAATTGTCAGGTTGACAATAATAATAGTAATAATAATAATAATAATAATAATAATAATAATAATAATAATAATAATTAGGTTATGTTTTTTCTTTCTTTTAGCGTATGTATTTCCCTTTTTTATATCTGATCTACCTATAAGGGATTCAAAAAAATCCATGTATATGTTTGGTTTGGTTTGATTTGGTTTGGTTGATTTTGAATTTTTAATTCTTATGCAATATTTAATTATCATTCTATTTATTCCCTATTTAAAATATGTCAGCGGTTGGAGTTAGGGATGCGGTCATGATGAGAAATTCTCCTAAAAATGGTTCATTAATAAATAATAAGGAACTAAATGATATTATAATCGTAAAAAAAAGATTATTTAATTTAAAAAAAGTTACAACATTGGATTAATTTAATTAAGATATATATATGATGATATGATTTTTAAGAAAAAAGTTAATGAATAGTCGTGACTGTGACTTTTGTCTAAGCACATTCAACGAACAAACAAAAACAAAAAACGCTTCTGATGCATCAAATTCCTCATCTGTTGCGACTTATGAATCAGTTAGAAGAAATCAAAAAAGCTCTTTAAACAGATGGTCGATTTATAGCAATAGATGGTATATCTGTTGAAACAGATGGGTTATCTGATGCAACAGATATACAATCTGTTGCCATAACTTAATTAATAAAAATGGTTATTAAAGAAACGGAAAGATTAAGTCACCACCAGCTTGATTTGATTAAGTCATTTCTTTTCACTGAAAAGAATAAGGAAATAAATGAGAAACACAATTTAAACCGTAAAAAACTCACCAGAAATATTCTTGTTTATAAATCTTCTTTATTAATTTATATAATGAAAAAGTCAAAAAATTTAGATGTCATGAAGATAATTTTTTTTTAAAAGATATATATATTATATGTTGCAACAAATATATTATCTGATGCAACAGTTGAACTATTTGTTGCAACGGATGATATATCTATTGCAATAGATGATTTATCTGATGCAACAGATATATAATCTGTTGTGCAACTCAGTGTAAAAAATAAACGGTTGCTGGAAAGAACTAATTATTTTAATAATTATAAAGCTAAGCTTCAAGCTGAAAAGTCAGGACCTATCATAATATTGATTAATTTAATTAAGTCATAACTTTTTACAGTAATCAAGAATGTCATTAATAAATAGAGGTGGACAATTGTGCCTTTAAATCTGCTTTATTAATTTATATAATTAAAAAGTTAGCAAATTTGGATGTCATGAAGAAAATATATTTTTTAAAATATATATATATATATATATTATATGTTGCAACAGGTTATCTATTTGTTACAAATCATGATATATCTGTTGTAACAGATGATTTATCTGATGCAACAGATATATTATCTGTTGTCCAAAACAGTGTAAAAAAATGGTTCCTGAAAAGAACTAATTATTAATAATAATAAAGCTAAAAAGTCATGACTTATCATAATATTGATTAATTTAATTAAGTCATAATTTTTTACAGTAATCAAGAATGTCATTAATAAATGGAGGTGAACAGTTGCGATTTTTTGCCTAACTCATTCAAGTTCAATCCTCTATAAATAGGTCCCTCCTTACTCAATCGTTCGTTCTACTACACACTATTTATTCCTCGCTCTTGTTACACCTTCAACTACTTTCTCTTCAAGGACTTGATAGCCTTTTCCTGTCTCTAGTAAGTTTTTTTCTTGATTTTTGTGTAAATATACGTTGTATTACATTACACTACATTTGAATTCTTTCTTTTCTTTACTTTTGTGTTTACATGTGTGTTTTGTCAACTTATGCATTTTTTAGATATGGCTAATCCTGTGTGGGATGTCACTATTTTACAAAACGTCATGAGGGAACTGCAGAAGGAGGTTCATGACCTGCATTAGGAGTTGGCCGCCATCAGAGTAAGGATGCTGCAGGAGATCCGCAGGCTGCGAAGGGCGCTGCTGCTGCCCTTTGAAGATTGGCCAACCGGTCATACAAATAATAATGATGTTAATAATGATGATAATAATAATTAAGCTTTTTTTTTGTTATCTATGTATTTTTTTTGTTTGTTTTATAAAAAATTATGTTTGATGTATGACTTTTTATTTCTTATTTAATTTTCGTGCTGTCTATTTCTATTTCTTAACGAATGACATGTTTACAATTAAGGAATAATTTGACTCCAGTATCAATAGCAAGAACTTATGAGCTATCTGTTAGTTTAGTTTTTGTGTGTGACAGGAGCTGTATTTTGTTGTTCGAAACATATTTGTAATCTGATGAAACAGATTATTTATCTATTGAAACAAATTACTAATCTGGTGCAACAGAATACCCATCTATTCGATTCATAATCATATTACGGGCACCTAGAACCCTTAAACATGAATCCAACATGATTCTACTGTTACAACAAAACATTTATCTGGTGCCATAAATAATGGATCTGTTTAAACAGATTGCTCTTTTATTGCATTCATGTTCGCGTGCAAACTGTTGTTGAAAAAATAACAAACAAGAAGTTACCCAGATTTAACTAAAAATCATAATCTGACTTACCAAAGTCTCCTCTCAAGTAAATTCCAAAGTTGAAAGTGATTTACGAAATAAAATTTGACATAAGAATTTGATCAAAGAACAGCAGTTGGGGTAACAACAACAACAGCAATGGTCAACAAGAAGAATATGAAGTTGATAATGAAGTATAAGATGATGATAATGAATAAGAAGATGATGAATAATGCAGCAGCAACAATGAACAATAAATATTGCGAAGAGAGAGAAAATAACAACAGATGAGAAGAGAGAAAAAGACGCATTTTTTCCCTTCGTTCCCCGTTATATATTAACTAACATTTGAATCAAAGTGTAAATTTAAAAACTTGTGGGTTATTTTGAAATTTTCTAAACTTTCTTAAACCATAATGAAGTAATTGTCACCTTTACTCAATTATTAAGACTTGTGTCACCTACACGTCATTTTAAAACTCTTTTGTCAACTGTGGCCCAAACCCCCTAGAGACTAAGAGATAAAGAGTAAGGAAGAGCGGAGAATGTTACCAAAAAAAAAAAGCGAGAAATTCCACAGATACAGAGGCCAAATGCAGACATGCAGTTATGCGGTGGCTTTTCAAGTTTTAAGAAAATGATGCCTTGTCTAAACTATTTCCTCCGTTTAAAAATAATTAACCATTTTTTATTTGATACTCTCTTAAGAAAGTATTTATTAGGGGTTTATTTTACCAAATTAACCTTATTAATTATACTTTAAAATATAAATTTAAGTAAATATACAATATTTTATCTTTTTGTTGTATTTCCAAAAGAAACAGATTGTTAATCTGTTGCAAAATATATTCCACCTGTCAGATAACTTACAACATATGGACAATCTGTTGCAACAGATGTATATATCAGTTTGCTTTTCCATCAGCTGTGGCGTCTGTTGTAACTTGCTAATCATCTGTTTATTCAATTTCATCGAGAGCAATATATTTTTCTAAACACTTCTTGGCCAAACTCAATTTTTACTCTTGGACTGCTTCTCTTTTTTTCTTTGCACCCTTCAAGCTGGCCTCCAAATTCAATTTTTGCGCTCAATCCAATAGCAAAAATTTAGTTTGGTTGAAGGATGCAAAGAAAAAAAGAGAAGCAATCCAAGAGCAAAAATTGAATTTGACCAAAAAGTGTTTAGAAAAATCGATCGCTCTCGATGAAATTGAATAAATAGATGACTAGCAAGTTTCAACAGATGCCACAACTAAAGGAAAAGCAAACTTATATATCCATCTGTTGCAACAGATTGTCCATATGTTGTAGGTTATCTGACAGGTAGAATATATTTTGCAACAGATTACCAATCTTTATCTTTCGAAAATATAACAAAAAGAAAAAATGTTGTATTTAGATCCATTTTTTTCTAATTTACTTATTAATAAAGTCATCAGTATTATTTAAGTAACACACACAACACATAAATTCCGGATAGTTTCAGCAATATTGCATTAAATCCCGGATAGTTTGTTACTTATATTTTATCCCGGAATTTTGAATTGTGATACATATGTTAAGCAGTGATACATATAGCATATGTATCACTAGTAAATATGAATCCGGGATTTTATGTAATTTTTTAAAATATTAAGGGATATTGTGTAATATGGTGTCTTAAATATTGAATTTGTGTAATATGGTGTCTTAAAAACTTGTGGGTTATTTTGAAATTTTCCAAACTTTCTTAAACCATAATGAAGTAATTGTCACCTCTACTCAATTATTAAGACTTCTGTCTCCTACACTTCATTTCAAAACTTTTTTTTGACCTGTGGTCCAAACCCCCTAGAGATTAAGAGATAAAGAGTAAGAAAGAGCGGAGAATGTTACCAAAAAAAAAAAAAAAAAAGAGCGGAGAAATTTCCACAGATACAGAGGCCAAATGCAGACATGCAGTTATGCGGTGGCTTTTCAAGTTTTAAGAAAATGATGCCTTGTCTAAACTACTTCCTCCGTTTCAAAATAATTGACCATTTTTGATTTGATACTCTCTTGAGAAAGTATTTATTGGGGGTTTATTTTACCAAATTAACCTTATTAATTATACTTTGAAAATATAAATTTAAGCAACTATACTTTGTTTAGTCATTTAATGTTAAAGGTAGTATTGAAGGAACATAATAAAATACTCTTAATTTCATCAAAAGGAATTACTAAATTGAAACAAATATTTATAGAATAACTAAATACTCTTCTATTTCTCTTTTTTTTTTTCCTTTTTTGATTTTTTCTTTATTTTTTTCTTTTTCATTTTTTTTCCTTTCTCATATTTGAAGATAATTATCTTCATAATCTTTAAATTTATGAAATAAAACATCATTACTATTTTTTTCTCTCTTTCACTCTCTTATATCTCTAACTTTTTTTCTCTTATAGTTTTTTTCATCTTATTTTTTAATATTGATTTCTTTTTCTTTTTTATTTTTTCTTTCCACTTTATTTTCTCCCTTCGGTTTCTTTTTTTTTCTTTTTTGTTTTTTTTTTTAATTTTTTTTCTTTCTCATTTTTTTTTCTTTTTTCGTTTTCTTCTTTTTATTTTTTTTTTTTTTTTTTCTTTTTTTTTTACTCTTCTATCTCTAACTTTTATTTTTAAAAGATAAATATGTATATCACATTTAAATATTCAAAAAATATAAAAAATACATAGACATACATATGTGAATACGTATTTACAGTACAAAACATACATATGAATCTGCATATATTTTTACAAAAATAATATCTCACTCATATGTATATATAAACATATATGACACAAAATCTTTTTAACAAAAAGGACAACTATATACATATACATATAGGTAATCAAAAAATACATGATACATATCTTAAACAGTAAAAAATACAAATAAATACATATGTTACCATCTAGAATGACATAAAATAGTTCAAAGACAAATCCAACACCGTACAAAAATACATATAGATATGCATTTATATATAAAAAATACAAAAATACATATCTATATTACATGTACTTTTCACAAAAATATAATATAAAATACATAGTATGCATATGTTTTCTTTTACATAATGTATATTACATTACAACATATAATTCTACATATTTATTTACTGAATACATGTCTGATCCATGTGTATAATACTATACAAAAAATATAAATATGACTCTGATATGTATTTACGAAATACATGTCATATTCATATTAAAAAGTAACAAATATAACTATACTATATATCTTCATACGTATTTGTTAAATACAAAGGTGACTCATGTAAAACAAGAATATACGTATGGATCTGGTATGTATTTTGTAAATACATATGCAGAGCTATATGTATTTTGTACGGTGTTGAATTTATCTTTGAACTGTTCTATATTATTTTAGAGGGTAACATATGTACTTATTTGTATTTTTTACTGTTTAAGATATATATCATGTATCTTTTGATTACCTATATGTATATGTATTTAGTTGTCCTTTTTGCATATATAAATGCATATTTATTTGTATTTTTGTATGGTGTTGAATTTGTCTTTGAATTATTCTATGTTATTTTAGAGGATAACATATATATTTATTTATATTCTATACTGTTTAAAATATGTATCATCTATTTTTTAATTATCTATATGTATATGTATATAGTTGTCCTTTTTGTTATAGAGGTTTTGAGTCCTATATGTTTATATATACATATGAATCAGATATTTATTTCTATAAATACATATGTTGATATATATGTATGTATTGTACTGTAAATAGATACGCAGATCTGTATGTCTATGTATTTTATACATTTTTTGAATATATATATATATATATGTGATATAGTTATGTGTCTTTTAAAAGTAAAAGCAAGAGATAAAAGAGTAAAAAAAAAAAAAAAATTAAAAAAAAGAAAAATCCAAAGAAAAAGAAGCGAAAAATGAAAAAAAAAAAGAGAAATAAAAGCTAGAATTATAAGAGTAAAATAAAAATAAATAAAAAAATAGAAAAAAAGAAGAAGAAAACAAAAATAGAAAAATATGAGAAAGGAAAAAAAATAAGAAAACGGAAAAGAAAAAATAAATAAATAAATGAAAAAGGATAAAAAAAAAAAAGAGAAATAGAAGAGTGAGAATAAAGTGGAAAGAGAAAAAAAATAAATCAAACTACAAAATTAAAACGATAAAAAAAGAAGCAAAAAAAGGAAAAAAAAAAGAAAAATATGAGAAAGGAAAAAACTAAGAAAATGAAAAAGAAAAAAGAAAAATGAATAAAGAAAAAAGAGAAATAGAAGAGTCATATAAGGAAAATGAATCTTTATAATTAAAAGTAACATGAATTAAGGGACAGTTACTTCTCTTCTTTAACTCTAATTGGTGGGAGTTAAAATAGAAACAACTATTCAATTTGTATATGTATTTATATAACAATATTTTACTTAAATACAAAATAAATAAGAAAATAAAAACAAAAAATAAAAGAAGAAAACGAAATAGAAAACGAAAAATAAAAAAATATGAGAAAAAAAAATGAAAAAGAAAAAAAAAAAAAAAAAAAGGATAAAAAAAGAAGAGAAATAGAAAAGTGAAAATAGAGTAGAAAGGAAAAAAAGGAACAGAAAAAAAATCAAAATGAAAAAAGAAAAAAATAAAAAAGAAACAAAAATAGGTAAAGAAAAAGAAAAATATGAGAAAGAAAATGAAAAATAAAAAGAAAAAAAAGAAAAAAAATGAAAAAGAATAAAAAAAAACAAGAGAAATAGAAGAGTTAGGAAAAGGAATCTTTATAATTAAAAGTAGCATGAATTAAAGGGATAATTACTTCCCTTATTTAACTCTAACCGAAGGGAGTAAAAATAAGAATTACTATTCAATTTGTATATGTATTTATATAGCAACATTTTACTTAAATACAAAATATAACTTGTTATTTTTCGTAATTATGAAACAGTTGCTATAAAAGTTATAATTATGGTTGTTACGTTGCTACTTTTGAAATTTTACCTTCTTCAAAACTGTTGTGACATTGTTTAAATAATTTTTTTTTCAGTTACTGTGATTTATAATATTTTTCTTCTATTCTACTATTTAGAAGTGACATAGTAAAATTATTATAACAAATACTTGCGAAACATTTTTTAAGTGATCCCATATAAGTCGTCAAGTTAATTTAAAATATCAAAAATTAATTTATCATTTTATGTCTATTTTACCTTTTTCTATTAAATATTATTATTTTTTTAATACTTAAATAATTTATAATAATTACTTAGAGGTAATATAGTAAAATTACGATTGAAGCAGTTAAAGCAGGCATATCGACCATGAGCAGCCTGCTTCAGCTGCTTATTGTGACTTCTTAATTCTCCACTTCTTATCTCTTATTTCATATTGCGCTTATTTATCTTATTTCGTATTGCTCTGATTTTTATTTTATTTTTAGTATGTCTTATTCCTTTTATGTTATGCCACACACCATGCTTAATGGTGCATTATGCTCTTACTTACTATTCTCTATCTTGAGCCAGGGGTCTATCGGAAACAGCTTCTCTACTTCTTTGGAGGTAGCGATATGAATTGCGTACATTCTACCTCCCCAAACTCCACTTTGTGAGAATAAACTGAGTTTGTTGTTGTTGTTGTTATTGCAAAGGGCCCAACATTTAAGGGTAAATTTATTTTTAAAATGGTGTTGATTAAATAATTTCAAATTGTTGATCTAAAATAAGTTAATATATATATATATTATATATTTGCATGATAGTAAATCATTTCAATAAGTGGAAAGTAAATAGTTGATAAATGTTACTAATGATATTGATAAATTTTAAATGGTGTTTATTAAATGATTTGAAATTTTTTATGTAAAACAAGTTTTATATATTTGTGTGATAACATATTATCATGTATATTATTAATTTATTAGATCAATAAATCTTTACAAATATGTATATTCAGGAGTTTATAATAATATGTAATTACAAATATTTTTTTAATTTATAAAAGAAATATAAAGATTTATGATTTATTAATTTTATCTCTTAGATTATTGTAATTCCTTCTTTATGAATTATAATTTACTTGTTTAATAAAATTATATTAAAGTTGGAATAGTTTTAATAATTTTCACAGATCATGACCTTTTTATGTTTATAGAAATAATACTATTACAATTTAAGAAATTAAATTGAATAAAATTAAGGACCTGCATACTTTTTTTTTAGGTAAACGTGTCAATTTTTTCATTTGTGTGGAGGAAAGCTGTCCATTTCCTTCCTTTTCTTTTATTTACTAGGGCGTTGGGGCCCAATATGGTACGTGTAAAGAAAGTTAGTTGCAATGCATCAATACCCAAGACAAACTATTTACTTTATAGTTTTTGTCAAGAATGTCAAGTTTTACCAGGAGCTATGTACATATTTTATTTACATAAATTAAAAAATGCGATGCATCCTTAGCTTGAGAGTCGAAATGTGTAATTACATACTTCAAACCTGTCGCATAATATTGGCAAGTGTTAGTATCTTGATGAGCTACGACGGAAAAAATACCACGAAAATATTAAATTTTTAAGTGCAGAAGCAAAATATAGCTCAATATTCCACAAAAAATCAATCTTTATAGTGACCTTTTGGCCTACAGAAGCAAAAATATAGCTCAATATTTCATAAAACTCAAATCTTTATAAGCACAGTATCAAACCCCTTTGCCTACAGAGGCAAAATATACCTCAATATTCCATAAAATATCAATCTTTCTAGAGACCCTTTTGCCTACAGAAGCAAAATATAGCTCAATATGTTATAAAAATTCAATCTTTATACACACTATCTCAGACCCTTTTGCCTACAGAACCAAAATATAGCTCCATATTTCATAAAAATTCAATCTTTATAGTCACAATCTCACACCCTTTTGCCTATATAACCAAATTTAGCTCAAACAGACCATAAAAATTAAATATTTATACCAGCTACTTTGATAAGATCTATCAAGAAACACTATTAAGAAAGAACAAAAGACAAAAAAAGATACTTACTCTTAACTATTTTTGAACAATAAGTTTCTCATGACGGATAACTCATTTGTATTCAATTTTTAACTTCACGCGGAAACAAACAGAGACAGAGGCTGGATACCTTGTTCAAGTGGATACCAAAAACAGTTTCAGCAGTATTATTTAGGATGCAGCAAAGTATGGCTCCAACAACACCGCAAAAGTAGGGGACAAAAGATCATTCACTGACAAAGTAAAATAATAATAGTGACTTGAAACTGAAGTGAAGTGTCGAAATTATATTTGAAGAAGCTGCAATACCTTGTGATAATTTTTCAGAGGTGGTGTTTTCATCTCTGTAGTGTTCTTGTGATGGAAAGTACTTGGTGTATGGTCTGAGGGACTTGTTGTGCCTGTCTCTTGGATCTTTCTCTTGTCAATGCTTTCAGTGTTACTGTTCAGTGTAGGCTCATTTTGTACGAATGACACAAAGGCTAACTTTGGAGTACCAGCATCTGAAGTTTTTGCATGCGGTTTTTTTGCTTGAATGCTAAATTTCTTGCCAGTCAACTGTGCTGTGATATTTAACAGCGGCAACATTTCTTTCTGAAAAGAGAGTTGATTTGTTCAAATGCATAATTTAACTTAGAGAATTATTTGTATTTCATTTGAAGTTAAACCGCAAAGATCCTGATGGAGATGTACCCTTTTCTTGTATGTGATCAACAACTGTTTATTTGTTTTGGTCCTGGAAGTAAAAATAGCGTGAGAAACATATATTTTGTGTGTATCAATGTTGTGTACGACGACGGTTTTTTATCAGGGAAAGTACCATGCTCTAAGTGCTGCAACATGCAGATTTGGAGGATCAATTTGAATTGTTGTCGCAAATCTGGTTGTTAATCCTAGGTGCAATTGAATAGTTAGTTTGAATTTGACAATTTAGTAGTAATAAATCGAATAGAATGTATTGAGATATGCATTTACCTGGTATTAATTTTCCAACTTTTCTTGCAAGGATGATTGGGTAATTGATCCATTGCTTCCCGAGGATTTTGACTCCATCACGATCAATGAAGTCCTCCCAGTGTGAATTTGGCAGTTTTTTTGCTGTATGGAAAAATGGTAGATGTATAATTTGTTTGAAATTGTCAATATAAATATTGTTCAAATACAACAAATTTCTGAATTTAAGCATTCGCAAATGAAAGTTCAAGTGAGCCAATTCCTTTAGATAGGTGAACAAATATCAGAAATAAAAATAGATAATACCGAATATATGCAGATAGATTATATAGATTATGAATTAGAAAGTGAAGATAGTATATATGAAATTTCAGAAAATGAAACAGATAATGAAATAGATAGTGAAATAGATGAATCAAATGATTGAAGAAGATATAAAAATAATAACAAAGGAAGAATATTTAAATGATGAAGGAACGGAACAGAAAATAA